>NC_067399.1:553172491-553477491 GCF_016432865.1 Antechinus flavipes | reverse complement strand
AGAAAGTAATTGTTGCTTTCATTAAATTTTTATTTTACCCTCTGGATCTAAGATATTGGGGAAGTTTTCCTTGATAATTTTTTGAAATATCACGTCTAGAAACTTTTTTGAGTCTTGCTTTCAGAATTTACTACAAAATTATAAAATGAGCTTTCCTTGATCTATTTTCCAGATCAGTTCTTCCAGTAATATTTTCTTAAGTTTTTTCATTCTTTTGACTTTTGTTTCATTGTTTCTTTTTTTTTAAATTTTGATTTTTAAATAACTTTTTATTGACAGAACCCATGCCAGGGTAATTTTTTTACAACATTATCCCTTGCATTCACTTCTGTTCTGATTTTTCCCTTCCCTCCCTCCACCCCTTCCCCCAGATGGCAAGCAGTCCTATGCATGTTAAATAGGTTACAGTATATCCTAGATACAATAGATAATAGATACAACAGTTTTCTTGTTGCACAGGGAGAATTGGATTCAGAAGGTAAAAATAACCCGGGAAGAAAAACAAAAATGCAAGCAGTTTATATTCATTTCTCAGTTTCTTTCTTTGGGTGTAGCTGCTTCTGTCCATCCTTGATCAATTGAAACTGAATTAGATCTCTTTATCGAAGAGATCCACTTCCATCAGAATACATCCTCATACAGTATCGTTGTTGAGGTATATAATGATCTCCTGGTTCTGCTCATTTCACTTAGCATCAGTTCATGTAAGTCTCGCCAGTCCTCTCTGTATTCATCCTGCTGGTCATTTCTTGTTTCATTGTTTCTTAAAGACTCATGGAATCATTAGCTTCTACATGCTCAATTTCTTATTTTCAAGAAATTGTGCCCCTTTTTTCATTTGGTCAATTCTGCTTTTTAAGGCAGTTTTTCTTTAGCCAATTTTTGTACTTTCTCTCACTTAGCTTATTCCTTTTTGTTTTTTTCCCTGAGGCAATTGGGGTTAAGTGATTTGCCCAGAATCACTGTCAGAGCTAAGAAGTGTTAAGTGTCTGAGATCAAATTTGAACTCAGGTCCTTCTGACTTCAGGACTGGTGCTCTATCTCCTGAGCCACCTAGCTTGCTCCTAACTTATTATTATTATTTTTTAAGATTTTTTAGGTTATATATGTACATTTTTTTCTTTTTTCTTTTTTCTTTTCTTTTCTTTTTTTTTTTTTTTACATATTTCCATATGATTTATGTGAGAGAAAAATCAGAATAAAAGGAAAAAAAAAAACAAGAGAAAAGAAAGCCAAAAAAAAAAAAAAAGGTAAAAAGTCAGAAGGCATAATTTTTTCTATGGATGAGAATGCTATTTTCCATCCAAAGTTTATTGGAATTGCCTTGGATCATTGAATTGCTGAGAAAAGAGCTAAGTCTATCATAGTTAATTATCACATAATATTACTGTTATTGTATACAATGTTTTCTTGATTCTGCTCACTTTACCTTAAAATACAGTGTGATATTTGGTATTTCAGCCCTTAATGTTTATACTTTTTTTCCCCTTGAGTTTTTAAGCCTTTTATTTCTCCAAATTAATTTTTGTTATTTCCCTTTTTTCCCCCACAGAATTTTGCTACTTTTCACAGGTTTATAAACAAAGGTCTAATTCCTTTAAAAATAAGATTGTTTGTTCCTCAATCCAACATTAGCATATGTAGAAGTATATATATATACTATAAAAAATAAAATATTATATAAATATATTACATTACATTTTTCCTTTAGTTGAAAAGAATTTTATGATCAGTGAGTTATATTAAAGTTCAATGTGATTGAAATTGGCAGCATTTTTAATTATATTTTACTTTTTTCTAAGTTAAGGTAAACAGATAAATTCTTAGGTAAAACTGGAATAGAATTATAGTTATTTGGTATGATTAACTACTTTGTTCACAGTTTTAGTGTGAAGATAATTATATTATTGTTTGTCATTCAGATTGAACACTTGAATTGCATGAAAGCTAATTAAAGAATAGCAGTCTCATTTAAATAGCGAATAGTAATTTTAAAGACACAAATCATCCCAAATAATCCTAGGGAATAAATTAATCCCTTGTTGATAGTGCATCCCTAAAAGAAGCAAATTTAATTCTCAGGTTTGTAGTTATTACTGCACAGAATTAGTCTTTTTAAATGCTGGTCATTGACAGATTTGTACAAGAGTATAAATAGGATAATCATTCAATCAGTAAACATTTGTTAAATGTCTACTGTTTGTCAAGGACTGTGCTAAGCACTGGAGTTAAAAAAAAAAAAAAAAGGAAAAAGTAATCCTTAACCTTAAGGAGCTTATAATTTATTGGGTTAAACAATATCCAGACATATAAAACAATCAATAGAGAGGATAAATAGAAAATAATTAATAGAGGAAAGGCTCTAGAATTAAAGGGGATGAGGAAAGATTGATTGTTCTTATTGTTCCAGAATTTTAATTAGATCCTAAAAGGAATCCAGGAAGGTTGGTATTTGGAGCATAGAGAGAGAGAACATTCCAGCTATGTGGGACAAAAAGAGAATATATCTTAGATTGAGAGAGGGAGTGTCTTATTTAAGGAACAATCATGAGACTAATGTTATTGAATCAAAGTATGTAAAAATCAGGTGTTAGAAGACTGGAAAGACTGAAGACGCTGGGTTATGAAAGACTGAGCATTTTGTATTTGATTCTGGAGGCAGTAGGGAACCACTGGAGTTTATTTGGTAGGGAAGGGACATGATCAGATCTGTATTTTAGGAAAATTACATTGGTGGTTTGGAGTGGGGAGAAACTTGAGGCAGGCAGACCCAATAACAGGCTGTATAATAGTCCAGATGTGATGTGATAAGTCATGATCTTTTACATATAGCAATATATAGTTGTGAAAGTTAAACTATGAGGAAAGCTGAACATCACAAGAGTTGACGCTTTCAGATTGTGGTATTGGAGACTTTTGAGAGTCCCTTGGACAGTGACAAAATCAGACTATATTTAAAGAAATTTGTTCAAAGTATTCACTGAAAGTCAAATACTAAAGCTGAAGCTTATATCCTTTAGCAACATAATGAAAGGATAGAACTCATTAGAAAAGTTCCTGATGGTAGGAAAGATTGAAGGCAAAAAGAAAAAGAAGATGGCAAAGGTTGAGAAATATAGATAGTATCTTGGATATAAGGAACGTGAACAAGTACAGACTTTGAGAGATAGTAGAAGATAGAGGGGCCTGACATGCTATGATCCCTGGGATCATAAAAAATTATTACATGACTAATGACTAAACAACAGTAATGTGATGATGACTTGTGTTAGAGTGGTAACAGTGTCAGAGAAAAGGATGAGATGTACTCATTGAGTAAAATGAATAGATGATGTAAGCTTAAAAAAAGATTTCAGATATCCTTGGTTCAGCTTGTGGTTTTTGTAATTTTCCATAGGAAATATATGCCTCAAATATCTTCCTATTCCAATTCAACCTCCCTTAGGTACCAAAGTCCTTTTCCTAAATTGCAGATCTGACCTTTTTAAACTTCAAGAGGCTTTCTCTTACCTTCAGGATCAAATACAAAGTCATCTGTTAAATCTGAGGATTTAAAGTGTTTGATAACTGTCTCCTTTACATCTTTCCACCTTTCTAATAATTTACTCTCTTACACTGTAATCCAACTTCTCTGGAATACTCTCTGTTCTTCAAAACAGGACACTCTTCTTTCAACTCTGTTCATTTGTATTGGCATCTCATTCAAACAAGATGAGTAGTCAAGGAGCCCAGATGAGTTCTGGATATTCAGAATGTAAGGGAGGGATGGAGGGTAAGGGAGGGTCAAATAATCTGACATTAATAGAGTTCAAAATTTACTATCTTTAGATTTTCATTTATTATAAATTGCTAAATAACTGCTTTATTCAAAATTTTGCTTTATTAAGAGAAACTTTCTCCTTAGAGTGGTGAACATGGAATGAGTAGTCTTTTCTGTATCTTAATCTCATGCAGTATTTAGGAATTTGGTAATCTGAGATACTTTTGCAAAAGAGCTAGTTCTTTAAATAAATAAAGGTTTGTTGATTGATAGGACTCACCTGGAGTCCATTGTTAGGAAAATCTTGGGTTGAAAAGCATGATATTAAAAAACAGAAAAGTGTACAGATGGGAAATAAAGTTAGAGTTTAGCTGAAAGGAGAGAAATGTTTATCTGGGTTGGAGAAAAAGAAAACATAAGTCAGGGGTGAGTGAAAGGTATTTGTGTGCCCAATGAGAGGTAGAGTTTAAAAAGGTGACTCAAGAAGGGTGGGAATATGGTGAGATAAAGTCCTGATTTATGCCAGCCTTGTATTTTCTTATTTTATTGCTTTCAGTTTTACTTGCCAACACAGTAGTATTCTGTACATCTTAACATATCATTACACATAATCATTACCTCTGAAATTTTAAGATCTGAAATTTTTTCTCTGATTATATAGTTTTATAATCTTTTATCTGTCCCTCCTTCTGACTCCTCCTAAATCTATTCTTTGTATTTCTCTAATACTTCCTTTCTTTTTCTTCTTGTTCGGCAACCTTGATTTGATCTTATTTTCCTTCTGTTTTCTCTTGACCCTATGGATAATTAATATAATTACACACTGTTCCCCACCCTTGAGTCTCTTATTCTCTCAATCATTGCTGCTAGTTATATTCCCATTTTTGGGTTATTCCCTTAATCTGCCTTCTCTGTTTTTACTTCTTTGATACTGAATGATATTAGAAAAAATGATAACAACATGGATTGAATTCATTATAAATTTGTTATTTAAAAAATAGATGTCATTGAGACTGTTTATATAATTTATATAATTATCTTAATACCAACTGGACCCATGCTGCTGCCTTGGAAATCTCTTTATTCATCATGGACTGACTCCCTAGTGCATCTCTGCCATGGACTGTTGCCCTAAAGTTCTTTGCATCAGCTTTCTTTGACCCTCACCTTTCTTCTCAGTAAATGAACTCACTTTCTTAACTGAGAAATAACTCCTGATATTTATATTTTCCATTTCCCTTCTCACTTCTCTGTCTTCAGTTTCTTGTTATCTGCTGGCTTCTTTCCTATTACCTACAAATATTTAGGTCTTTTTTAGCCTTTACTAAACAGATTAAAACAACCCTCCACTTGATCTTGCCACCCCTTCAAATATTGTCTCATTTTATCATCAGTTAAATTTCCTTTTTAAAAATATATTTTAATTCTCTCCTTTCATATGTATGTGTATATACCAACACACATATATGTACATATAGATTTCAGCATTCATCTTTGCAAAACTATGTTCTGAATTTTTCTCCCTCTTTTCTCCTCTCTCCTCTAGACAGAAAGAAATATTATGTAGGCTTAACTTGTATAATTATTCTAAACATATTTCCATATTTGTCATGCTGTACAAAAAAATATCAGATCAAAAGGAAAAAAAAGAGAATAGAAAAACAAACAAAAAAAAGGTTAAAATACTATTCACATTCAGTCTCCATACTTTTTTCTCTCTCTGCAGGCAGATGGTACTTTCCATCACAAATCTATTGGAATTGTTTGAACCATTTCATTTTTGAAAAGAGCTAAGTTTTAAAAAGATCAAAGTTGATCATTGCACAATGTCAGACTTCTTAACAAGTTCATTGTCTTACCTGCTGCTGTTTATTTTTCCACTCTTGATAGTCTACTTGTTGACTGTATCACTTTACTGAAACTCCTTTTTCCAGTTTTATTAATTTTCTTTTAGCTGCTAATTCCAATGATTTTTCTCAGTCTACATCATCTTCTCTTTAGCTCTTGGTATTATTTTGTCCCTCTACCTGTCTCCAGGATATGTTCTTTTCACTTGACTTCGATTTTCTTATGTACCTGCTGCATTTGATATGTTTGACAACCTCTTCTTGGACAGTCTTTTCTCTTTGGATTGCTAGGACAGTCTTCTTTTTTTTTTTTTTTTTTTCGCCTCCATCCTGTCTGATTGATCCATCTCAGTCTCTTTAGTTGGCTTATCTGCCACGTTCTTTGTTTCCCCTTCTCCCAACTGTGGATGTTCTCCAACCTTTCCTTTTTTTCCTCTGTGCTGTCTCAGTCAGAACCTCCCATGGCTTTAATTATTTCTGTGTAAATAATTCCAGATCTATACATCTATTCCATTTTTGAGCTTCATGCCTGTTAGATATGTCACTAAATTTTTTTGAGACATCATAAACTCAAAATACTTTAAAACTGAATTCTCTAAATCTTCTCTTCTTTCAGACTTTCCTATTTCACTTTAAGGCATCATTATCATTCCAGTATTGCTCAGGATTGCAACCTCATCATTTTTGAGTTTTTCACTTGCCGGATCTTGCCAATTTTACCTTTATAACATCTCTTGCAACTTCTCTCCACTCATGCAGCTACCACATTAATTCAAGTCCTCTTTACATCTGACGTGGATAAATGTAAAAGCCTTCTAATTGTTCTCTGTTCCTTAAGTGTCTCCCTGCTCTTAAGTCATCCTAGGCACTACTACCAAAGTGATTTTTTCCATAAGCAAATAGCTTGCTCCCCTACTTAACTCCAGTGGTTTCCTATTGCCCTTAGGACCAAACATAAACTCGTTTTAGCATTTAAAACTCTGGACATCTTGGGTCCATCTTATCTTTGTAGTATCATTGGATATTTGCAATGTCCAGGCAAGCTTTCTAGAGGATTTCTGGATGGGCCTTGGTCTTTAGGTGGAGAAGTGATGAAGGCAAGAGGGCCACCACGAGGCTAGTCAAAGATGGAGTCTGGAGTTTAGAATCTGGAGTCTTCCCTGTCTGTGACTGTGATTCTTCTGATGTGTCTCTCTCTGAGGGACTCTTCTGTGTCTGTGGCTGAGAGACCTTTCCCAGTCCTCCTAGCTCTTAAATACAGTATGTCAGTATGATTATATCACTGCAGCAACTGAGCATGTGCAACCATTACATCACCATATCACATTAAGTATATGTTTAGAGAACCATTATCTCACACTGAATATGTACTTAACTATAAGCACCCTGTTGTCCTTGATTCAAGTATACCTTTTCAGAATTCTGACCCTCTACAGGTATTATCTTTCCTCCTGCACATTCCTCAACTCACTCAGATACTGGATCTGCTTAAACTAGACTTAGTTCTAATACTCTGTCTCTGGTTTTAGTACCTTTATACTTGCTATGTGCTATCCCTGGAACTCATTTCTTCCTACTTTGTATATTTGTATTTATCTTATACTTGTGTTGTATATATCTTTACATTACATTATCTTTTCTACAGAAAGTGTTTTAATTGTGATCAGTAATTGTTTCCTTCTTTCTACTTGTATTCTCATTGCCTAATTCCTGAAACATAGGAGGCACTTAATAAACGCTTATTATTTGATTAACTGGCTCTCCATCTACCTGCCTGACTACTTCTCAGCCTTTTTTTTTTTTTTTTTTTTTTTTTTTTTTTTAATGTGCTGGATCATTATTTATCTCCCATCTGCTAAGTGTAGGTTTCTCCTAAGATTCTGTCCTAGCCCCCTTTCTCTTATTTCTTTATACATTTTCTTTTATAGTGGGTACTTAATAAGTACTTGTTGATAGATTGATGATCATATCAGCTTCTATGAGTTAACTCCCAGATTCCCAGATATGAATATCTTAGCCAGATCTCTAATCAATGTTCCATTTTGATATTGCTATCTGCTAGTCAATGTGGCATATAGAGAGTTAGATCAATTTTGGAAATTAAGTTCAAACCTGTCATGACATTTACTAGTTGTGAGATCATTGACAAGTCACTTAACTTTTTTTGATAGTTTACTCATCTATAGGAGGTGAATAATAAAACCTATAGTACTTACCTCAAAGTATAGTTCTTAGACTCTAATGCAAGGCTTCTTAAAATTTTTCTATTTGCATTCCCTTTTAATCCAAGAAATTTTGGGGGTCCAGGTTATAAGTATATAAAATAGCTATTCAAATTAAACATTTACTCATAATAAATCATAGTTTTGCGATCCCCACATTCAATTAGTAAATCCCATATGGCATCATGAACCATAATTTAAGAAGCTAGACTCTAATGAGATAACCTATGTGAAGTGTTCTGCCAAAATTTTAAGTACTACATGTCAGTTATTATAATTTTATTTTACTCTTGTTATCACTTGCTTTTTATCTTTCCTTTGCCTCCCCCTCACTCACTCTCAATCTCTCTCTCTCTTTCTCTTTCTCTCTCTCTCTCTCTCTCCTAGGCCCCTATCACCTAGAATCAGTATTTCCATTCTCCAATTTGGTACTACCCAGCCACTAAATCAATCTTTCTTAGATTCAGGTCTGATTGTGCTCCTGTCCTGCTCACACCTTTAGTATTACCTTTAGGATAAAGTATAAACAATTTCCATACCAAGTCATCTGTACTTCTGCCATCATCCTCAGCTCTCCTACAAACAGAACACTGCTTGAATTAGTCTGGGCTCAGTTAAAAGGGCTTTCACTTGATCTTGTTTAGAAATTAGGGTTCCATATCACTTGTTGAATTTCACTTAAAATCTCCCCCCTTTTCTCTCTGACTGCAAACCCATTTTCTTACTTTCTAGTTCCCCCCATGTATTGTTGTCTTCTGCCTCTTTGACTTTAAATTCCTTGAGAGCAAGAACTATCATGTTTGTGCATGATTGTATTGTCTGCAATTAACACAGTACTTCATGCATAATAAGTACTTAATAAATTTTTGTCTCTAATGAAAAGTTCTCCATTGTTTTCCTTCTATTTACATGTTGCCCCCCAAATTACAAATATGGATTTTTAAAAAAAAAGTTCACTTGGCAGAGTTACTAGGTAAATCACACTGAGTATTTCAATCATACTATGTTAAGAGTTCAAATGTTGGAGTTTGTTCTCAGAGGACAGCCGGTTTAGAGGCTTAGAGCCCTTCGGATGTCTCCAAATCCAAAGGTTCTGCCTTCAGCCTCTGCCTCTGCCTTCTTCTGCCTCCAACAGAGATGGAAGATCTCTCTTATCTCCTTCTGGGGAGCCCAGCCACACTTTTGCCGCGGAGAGAGGGCTTCTGGCGTAGCTCCACTGAAGTCCGTCAAAAGTGTTCTCTGCAGCAGAGTCGTTTCTCTCGAGTCTAGCGCGATCAGCCAGCCAAGAGGAAAAAAAATGTATTCTGGAATGGCTGTCTCGCCTTATCTCTGAACCTTCTGAGAGAATGGGATTATGGGTTTTCTCCCATAGTGCTCTCTGGCCCAAAGAGCTTTAAGGTGTGGACTTTGAGTAAAGGTGGGAACACAAGCCTTGTCTTGATTAGTTCTACTTAGTACCTTGTTTCAGGTTCTGGCCAAAACAACTTCTTGTAAGATTAGATCAACTCTAATTACTTAGCAGTTAGTAAGGATTCCAACATCTCCCCCCTTTCTTTTGTTTTAAAACATAGGGGGTTTCTGAGGGGGTACACATAAATCCATCAATATGGGCCAGAACTTTGTAACAGATATACATGGTATACATAAATCCATCAATATGGGAGGCATTATACATAATTTACATGAGCACATAGCAATATAACACAGGCTAGTAGTAATGTAACAAATAACAAGAATCAATCTGAAAATTTACACATGTCCATAAGTCCTAGAAATAGTCCAATAGGATTCCACTGTCCATTAGTTCATGTGCCAGGAATCTAATAATTCTTATGAGCACAATCAGCAACAGAACCACCCGATATTTCTTGGGTCTTCTCCTTTGTTTCAAGGGTCTGCTCCATCTTTCTGCGATGGACAAGGCAAATGCGGCTCGTAGGCACCCATCTGATTCCTTCTCCACCTGTAGAGATGCAAGCAAATCCTCTCCCCCAAGCAGTTAGTCTATCTGGTCCCTTCCATTCACCACTTTCTGGGTCTCTCCACATCACCTGGCGATTATCTAAAGATAGTGGAGCTGCTCGCACTGGACACTGCTCTTCTGGTGGGTTATAAAACCTGTCTGCTGGAGCCAGTGCATCTTTACCAAAGATTAAAAAATTAATGGTATAGAGAACTAAATTTAGAAGCTCTCTAGGGTTACCCGTGGCTCCTCCTTTCTTTTGTTTTTGGAGGAGTGTCTTAATGTCTCTGTTTCTTCTTTCTACTATTGCTTGACCTTGAGGATTGAAGGGTATGCCAGTAGTGTGTAGAATCTTATACTGTGCACAAAAGTGTTCAAAATGTTTGGAGGTATATGCCGGTCCATTATCTGTTTTTATTTCTTGTGGCACACCCATAATTGCGAATGCTTGAATGAGGAATTCAGTGACCACTCGGGCTGTCTCTTTTGCTGCTGGTATGGCAAAAGTGAATCCTGAAAAGGTGTCTACCACAACGTGGATAAAAGACAGACGACCAAAAGATTTATAATGAGTCACATCCATTTGCCAGATTTCATTGGGTCTCAAACCACGAGGGTTCTTCCCTGGAGGCAGTGTAGGAGCGTGGAAGGGAAGGCAAGCTGTACAGCTTTTCACTATGCTCCTAGCTTCTTCTTTTGTAATCCCAAACTGTAAACGCAAAGCTCGAGCAGCCTGATGGTATTTAGAATGGGATTCCTGGGCCTCCTGAAATAAAGGCGTACTGGCCAACATAGTTAAAAGGCTATCTGCCTTTGAATTTCCATCAAAAATAGGACCTGGAAGTCCACTATGTGAATGGACATGCAGGATATAAATCTTTCCTGGATGCTTTCTCACTTGCTCTTGAAGTTCCTTAAAGAGCTGATATATATTAGAAGCTGCAAATTTTATTTGGGCTGTGGCAATTCTTTGTACCACACCTACTGAATAGGCTGAATCAGATATTATATTTATGTCGCCTGGGTAATAAGTGAGAGCTAGCATGATCGCATATAATTCGTTCTGCTGAGTGGACTGAAAAGGAGTTCTGACTACTCTTTTTACAGTTAGATCATGAGAGTATACAGCACAAATATTTTGTTTGGCTGCGTCTGTAAAAATGGTTGGTCCTTCAAGAGGAACCTTAGAAACCTTCTCCTCAAAAATCCATTGCCAATTATGCAGTAGTCTGGTTATCTTTAATGGAGATCCATGTGCAAAATTTGGAGCCATGGCCAATAAAATCTGCCACTCTGGGATGGTTTCACAGCATACATTAATTTGTGCATTTGTATAGAAGGTATATATCTTGTCAGGTCTTGTCCCAGATAATTGTACTGCTCGCTTAATGGCCTTTAATAGAATTCTAGCCACAAGCACTGGGTAAGGCGTAAGGCTTTGTTCTGGTTGTGCTGGGAGGTTCACCCACTCTATCACACTGTCTCCTTGATGAAGGACTGCTGTGGGTGCTTCTTTTGTAGCAAAAACTGATATTTCCAAGCGTTTTTGAGTTACTCTCTCAACTACATTGGATAAAGCCAGTTCAACTTCTCTCAAGGTCTCTTGAGCTTCTTTTGTAAGCCGCCGTGGTGAATTTAAAGCAGTGTCTCCCCTTAAAATGTCATATAGGGGTTGCAATTGATTGGTAGTTAAACCTAATACTGGACGCATCCATTGGATATCTCCTATTAATTTTTGGAAATCATTTAAGGTGTTCAACCTCTCTGTTCTTAAAGACAGTTTTTGTAGTGTAAGTGCCTTAGGATATATTTCATATCCTAAATATTGAAAAGGAGCATGCTTTTGAATTTTTTCTGTAGCGATATGAAGTTTGTAGTATCTTAGTGTTTCTATGGTTTTTTGTAGACATGCTTCTAGAATTTGTTCCTCAGGTGCACAACCCAATATATCATCCATATAATGTAATAGCATAACTTTTGGAAATGCTTTTCTTATTGGAGCAAGAGCAGCAGCAACATACATTTGACACATAGTGGGGCTGTTCTTCATACCCTGTGGCAAAACCGTCCATTCATATCTTTTATAAGGCTCAGCTAAATTGACACTGGGCACCGAAAAGGCAAATCTCTTCATATCCTCCTTATCCAGAGGAATGGAATAGAAACAATCCTTGATGTCTATAACCCAAAGAGGCCATTCTCTAGGAAGCTGAGTAGGAGATGGAAGTCCAGGCTGAAGAGTTCCCATAGTTTCCATCTGTTCGTTCACTTTTCTTAAATCAGTGAGCATCCTCCATTTTCCTGATTTCTTTTTTACAACGAACACTGGTGAATTCCAAGGACTTAGAGAAGGTTGTAAATGCCCTTGTTCAAGCTGCTCCTGTACTATATCTAATAAGGCCTGAATTTTATCGCTACTTAAGGGCCACTGTTCTATCCACACTGGTGTATCAGTTTTCCATTGGATAGGAATAGGTGAAAGTGTTGGCAGGCCTTCAACAGCAGCCCTGCTTAAAAAACCGAAGTACTCATTTTTAACCCCAATTGTTGTAAAACGTCTCTTCCCCACAGATTGATGGGGATTTTTTCAACTATAAAAGGAGTAAAAACTCCTGTTTTGCCTTCAAAAGTCCATCTCATAGGGGCAGCACTAACTTCAGCTGCTATTGATCCTCCTACTCCAGACATATAGGTATCTGCTTTAATCTTTGGCCAGTGACTGGGCCAACTGGCACCTCTAATAACTGTACGATCCGCACCTGTGTCTACCAATCCTTCCAATGGTAGGCCATTTATATAGATTGTGAGCATAGGTCGGTCAGCCGTTACTGCTGCTGTCCAGTATATTTCTGATTTTTGTGGTCTGGAGTCAGAACCTGGGTGACTATCACGAGGCTGCTTATTAGGATTCTGTATGAGTAACCCTGATGCTACTACGTCTCCTGGGTGATAAGTCACACATTGACTACCTGTATTAGTGACTGGGATATTATCTACACATTCCCCAGTTTCCCACATCAGTGTGTGGATGGACACTGTTTTGTACATACAAGAAGGTGAAATGGTCAAGCCTACTGTGCCTGGAGGTAAGGGATCCATAGGCTGGAGAGGAACAGATTTCACCTCTCCAGGGGGTATCTCAGTTGTCCCAGCTGCATACAGCTCTATTCTCCCCAATTGTAATTCCCTTCTGCCATCAGGTTGCTTCCTGGCTGGTTGACTGTGTAATCCCCTTCTCCCATCATATGGCTTTCTGGTTGATTGGTCATGTCTGGGTACTGGACTTCTAGGCACTCTCTGGGTGCACCATTGGCTGCCATCATGCCCCAAGTGTTTTTTGCCTTGGGCCCTGGGGCTGGGCCCCTCATCCCGTTTCCCTGAATCTGTCTGCATTCTGAGGCCCAATGGAAGCCTCTGTTGCATTTTGGACATGGGGTTTGGGGTCTTGTTCTCCCACCTTGTCTTCCCATTCTATCTCTATACCGACATTGAGCTTTCAGATGTCCTACTTTTCCACACTGAAAGCATCTACGAGTCTCTCTGGAAGTCCCTTGCCAAGAGGGATTCTGTCTTCTCATGTTTGGATTTTGGGAAGTCTGCATCATAGCCTGGCTATAAAAGGCACCTGTGTCCACTGTGGCACAGCGTCTTATGAGTTCCTCTAAAGGAGCATCCTTGCGCAGTCCTAGTATAATTCTTCTGCAAACCTCATTAGCATTTTCCTTAGCAAGTTGCCTTATCAAGATGTCTGTTATTGCATTTTCTCCATTTGTTCTTATGATAGCTGTCTGCAAGCGTCCCACAAAGTCAGCGAAGGGTTCATTTGGCCCTTGTGTTATTTTTGTGAAGGCCCCCCCTTTGTCGTCTTTATTGTGAAGAGAAGCCCACGCTTTGATAGCATTATCAGCAATTTGCTGATATGCTGCTACAGAATAACCAATTTGTGCTGCGACATCTGCATAAGGACCTGTACCTGTTAGTAGGTCACAGGTGATTGCAGTATGAACTCCACTTTGAATATTTTGTTGGGCTTGTATCCTACAGAGCTCACTATATTCAGAAAGCCACAAGTAGTTCTGTCCAGGTTCTAGGCATATTTTTGCTATCGATTTCCAGTCATTAGGGGTCAAGATTTCAAAAGACAAATTTTGCAATAGCATCTTAACATAAGCTGATGTAGCCCCATAAAGAGTGCAAGCTTTTTTCAGGTCTTTGAGGATTTCTATATCAAAAGGTGAGTATCTTCTACTTTCTTGACCTGAAGAATTAAACTGTTGAATTACAGGAAAAATGTGGTGTTGAAATTCTAATACATTTTTCCCTTCTTCTCTGGCCTTAATTAGTCCCTTTTGCAATCTACTCAAAGGAGCAGCTAGATGCTGGGGGGGAGGTGCTGGATGCCGGGGGGGAGGTGCTGGATGCTGGGGAGGAGGTGCTGGATGCTGGGGGGGAGGTGCTGGTGCTGTCACTGCCCCCCCCACTACCCCTCCTCCCTCCATCCCGGAGGGTGGAGTTGATGAAGGAGAGTCAATTACCTGCTCCTCAGGTGGGGCTGAGGCTGCCTCAGATTCACCCCACCCTTGAGCCTCTCTTAAGTCTCCCTGCCCTGTGGGGATATGGCCATTAATCTGTTCTTTGTCTTCCTCCTTTATCTCAGGCTTCCCCCTTTGGATATCCTGGTATTTTAAGGCCATCTGTATTGTATTGTATAAATAGAACACTGCAATGGAAACTGAATGAGGACCGTTTTCATTGTTATATGCAGACATCTGTTGACCAACCAATGCCCAGTTTTTTAGAGAGATTTGCTTTTCCTCTAAGAACCAAGGGGAGGTGCGTTTTAATGTAGCCAGAAGTCTAGCTGTCTGTCCCCAAGTTACAAGTAGCCCTTGATCTTCTATCAGCTTAAGCAGGCTTTCTATAGCACCACTCTTGGGTGGGTCTGGGGTTGGGGTGGGGGATGGAGAATCTTTACCTAGGATCTGTCCCATTTCAGCCAAAAAAGGTTGTACTCACTCAGTTCCTGGTCACTGGAGACTTCTTCAGTGAAAGTAGGGTCCTTGGTTCCCACGCTTGGGCGCCAAATGTTAAGAGTTCAAATGTTGGAGTTTGTTCTCAGAGGACAGCCGGTTTAGAGGCTTAGAGCCCTTCGGATGTCTCCAAATCCAAAGGTTCTGCCTTCAGCCTCTGCCTCTGCCTTCTTCTGCCTCCAACAGAGATGGAAGATCTCTCTTATCTCCTTCTGGGGAGCCCAGCCACACTTTTGCCGCGGAGAGAGGGCTTCTGGCGTAGCTCCACTGAAGTCCGTCAAAAGTGTTCTCTGCAGCAGAGTCGTTTCTCTCGAGTCTAGCGCGATCAGCCAGCCAAGAGGAAAAAAAATGTATTCTGGAATGGCTGTCTCGCCTTATCTCTGAACCTTCTGAGAGAATGGGATTATGGGTTTTCTCCCATAGTGCTCTCTGGCCCAAAGAGCTTTAAGGTGTGGACTTTGAGTAAAGGTGGGAACACAAGCCTTGTCTTGATTAGTTCTACTTAGTACCTTGTTTCAGGTTCTGGCCAAAACAACTTCTTGTAAGATTAGATCAACTCTAATTACTTAGCAGTTAGTAAGGATTCCAACAATACTAGATTTGAAATCCTAATCTTAAGTGGCAAATAGGATTATATATACCCACATATGTAAATTCTAATGAATTTGCAGAATAGAGAAGATTAATATAAAATAATTATAAGCTATCAATATCTTTTTAAAAATATATATTTTATTTTATTTTATGATAACTTTATATTGACAGAATCCATGCCAGGGTAATTTTTTTACAACATTATCCCTTGCACTCGCTTCTGTTCTGATTTTTCCCCTCCCTCCCTCCACCTCCTCCCCTAGATGGCAAGCAGTCCTATATATGTTAGATATGTAGCAGTATATCCTAGTTACAATATATGTTTGCAGAACCAAACAGTTCTCTTGTTGCACAGGGAGAATTGGATTCAGAAGGTAAAAATAACCCGGGAAGAAAAACAAAAATGCAAATAGTTCACATTGATTTCCCAGTGTTCTTTCTTTGGATGTAGCTGCTTTTGTCCATCATTTATCAAATGAAACTGAGTTAGGTCTCTTTGTTAAAGAAATCCACTTCCATCAGAATACATCCTCATACAATACCGTTGTTGAAGTGTATAATGATCTCCTGGTTTTGCTCATTTCACTTAGCATCAGTTCATGTAAGTCTCTCCAAGCCTCTCTGTATTCATCCTGCTGGTCATTTCTTACAGAACAATAATATTCCATAACATTCATATACCACAATTTACCCAGCCATTCTCCAATTGATGGGCATCCATTCATTTTCCAGTTAATAGCCACTACAAACAGGGCTGCCACAAACATTTTGGCACATACCGGTCCCTTTCCCTTCTTTAGTATTTCTTTGGTTTATAAGCCCAGAAGTAACACTGCTGGATCAAAGGGTATGCACAGTTTGATAACTTTTTGGGCATAATTCCAGATAAGCTATCAGTATCTTGCAAAGCACAAACACTAGTAGTGTTTCGTTTTCTATGAGCATTTAAAAGAAACTGAATACCTATGGAAATTAATAAAGTTGTGTGTTTATACACACACACACACACACACACACACACACACACAGCACTTTATAATGTGGAAGGCATTTTATATGCATGATTTCATTTTGACCACACAATATCAAGACAAACTAAGTAGGATTCTACATAAATTTTTATCATTTAGTGATAGACATGGATCATAACTCTGAAGGAACAAAAGAGCACATGAGTCACTGAAGTGAGACTAAAGCCAAGATCTCTCTTTCTTCAGGGATTCCTTTCTCTATACCAAATTACTCAACTATTTGCACTGGAAAAGGAGCTTGAAAACTAAATGGAGTAAGCTATCAGCCAAGATCAGAGACAGAATCAACAGAATCCTCAACTACCCCTTCTCTTCCCCTTTTCAGTCCAATAACACTTATCTTCTAGTTACACCACCAAGAAACTCAGTCTCTGACAGGCATTTTCTCTCACTAATTTCCAAGTTTACAAGATGTTCCTTCTTCTTCTCTACCTACTAGCTTCCCCAAGTTCCAACTAAAACTCCTCTTAATTTTAGTGCCTTCCTTCCTTAATTAAAAACTATTTATCCTGTATTTAGTTTATTTGTATGTATTTGTATGTTTATCTCCCTATTAAATTGTGAGCTCTTTGAGAGTTTATGGATATGCCTGTGTTTAGCACATAGTACCTAACTTATAATAGTTTCTTAATAAATGTATAGTGACTGATTGGTGATTGATTGGTTCATTTTTATTTTTTATCCCCTCCTCAGCCTCTCCTTCCAGAAAAACTTACAGTATTGCCTCAGGAATCATTGGATTCTCTGAGAAATGATATGACTGTTACAGGACTTCAAAATCTGCTGGAATCATTGGATTCCCTAAGACATAAAAAGACTTTTGCTGGACTTCAAAAACTTGGGGGAATCATTGGATTCCCAGATATGTGAAGCAATGGACAATAGATTGGTTTTGGACTATCTCTTGGCTGCTGAAGAAGGTGTATGTGTGACTGCTGTTTACATACTCTCCTTCTAGGACTTCTGGCAATCTTTTACAACACCTTGTTGATTTATATTGTTTGTTATACCGTTACTTGCATATACAATTCATGTTTGTTACACCACATCAAGCCTGCACTGACTGTGGGGAGAGTCATCACTAATAGCCTCTGCATTGTTGCTATGTGCTTGTGTAATACTTCCCATGCTGATCGGTTTGTGCATAATAAGACCCTTTAGCCCAGAAACCTGCTAGCAACCCCCACTTCCCTTTGGTGCTTTTCATCTCCCTTCCTGAGATGTCAGGGAGGGTGTGATAATCTCCTTTTTAGTGCTTTCACCTCCCTTCCTGAGAAGTCAGGGGGGTCGTGATCACCTCCTTTTTGGTGCTTTCACCTCCTTTCCTGAGAAGTCAGGGAGGGTGTGATCACCTCCCCTTGGGGGCTCTGACCTCCCTGAGGAGTCAGGAATGGCATGACCACCTGTGTTCTAAAACAAAAGAAAGCAGGAGATGTAATGGACTGAGGCTTGAGTTGATGCACTGAGGTCCCAAGCACATGAGGCTAAATAGTAATTGGACCATATATAATTATTATATAATATATAATTATATTATATATGATGATATATAATATGATTAATTATTATTATATAAGCTTGGAGAAAGAATGGCCCCACCCACTCTTTATGCAAGTCCTGATGTGTTGTATAGGAAATGATGATTCTGGTGGGTGGAGGCAGGGGAGTGAAAAAGGAAGGGGAGGAGAGCTCAGACCTCTCTCTCTGCTAGCTGGCTTCCTGTCGCAGCTGCCCATATTGCTATCGTAATCCTTCTTGCCCATATTGCTATCGCAATCTTTTTTCACCTCTTCACTTCAATAAAGACTGAAGATTTTCCCCTTAGCCTGAGTTCCTGACTCCGGCTGATTTTAAATACGCGGTCATTACAGTATTGAATATATTTTTACTCTCTCATTCACCTTTTATATATCCAATCAGTTGCTAATTCTTATTAGTTCTACCTCAGAAACACAGCTTCTAACTTTTATATTCTCTTGACTCATAGGGCCTCATTACCTCTTACCTGGTATTTTCGTAGCCTCTAGATTGACTTCCCAATATCTAATCTCTCCAGTCTGTTCTCCACAACAGCACTGAATATTCATAAAACACAAGTCTGACCATAATACTTTCCTTGTTCTCAGTGCTTCTGGGATTAAATACAAGTTCCTCTACTGTTCATTTAAATCTGGCCTCCATTCACCTTTCTAATCTTAATACATATGCTTCTCCTTTATGCTATGTTTCAAAAAACTGACCTATATCAATAATTAGATGGCTACAGGATCTGGAGTCAGGAAGACCTGAGTTCAAAGATGGTTTCATTCATTAACTATGGGATCATAGGCAAATCACTTTATCTCTGTTTTATATTCCTTCAAGGTTAAAAAACAAAAGCCAAAGACCCATAGTAGGAAGTGTTAAGGAGGTGGAAGCAATATTTCTGGGCTTCCCTTAATTGTCCTAAGATCCTAACTTCTATGGTTTCTTTTCCAGACCCTTTAAATTCTAGTGCCTTTCCTCTCTTAATTAGAATTGTAATGTTGCCTTCCAAAATTCGGAGGGGGGTAGGAAGTTAGACTACAGTATCACAGTGAATGTTTTCCTCTCAATTAGGTAATACAGTGAGTAAGCCACAACACAAAGACTTTTTAAAATAGAGATTATCAATACCACTCTTGCTCCTACCCCATTTCAGAAATCTCATATTGTCACTATCAGTATTGGGCTATAATGCTGGATGAATAACAAAAAATACAGTGCTAACAAAATGGCACAGCTGAACTTGGCGTTCCTAATCAGCCGAGGTTCACTCTTACTTCCCTGACTCACACCCCTACTAAATTAACAGTTGAGGAGATGAAAGTTTCTGTGGCTGAGGCTCCAGCCATAACCAGCTAGCCCAAGGAATCCCCACTTGACATTTCTGCAGAGCTAACCCTGAGATATTTGTACTTCAGAGAGATTAATTTGCCCAGGTCTTTTCTTCAGATCTTATGGAGTTATATCTGAAGGACCTCTATACTGCCCCAAGTCTGCTTGATTTTTCACCAGTCTATATTAACCCTAATGACACAAATTTGTTCTGTTTATGGGAGAAATCAGGGGAGCTTGAAATTTATTTACTCCAAAATCTTCCTAGCATTCTTCCTCCAGAAATTAAAACATCTGATTCTTAAATTTCTATTTTGATTTTAGGCATTTTCCATATGCTTTTTTGGCCTATTTACATATTTCCCCCCATATTTATAAAGTCTTTTTTTCATGAAGATTTTTACATTGTCTTCAGCTTACTTTTAATGTTTGTGGTTCAGGTAAACTTTTAATTATATTATTATTCCATTATGTGTGGTTTGGAGCATTTGGACTTTTTTAGTGACGTAATGCCATTCTTTAGGCTATACTTAATGCTCCCTGGTTTCCTTTAGTGGCACAATAGTTATCTTTCAAACACCATTACAAATAGTTATTGCTGTTTGCTTTTGAAAAGCTAAGATATTGTCATGTATTATACCCCTTGATCAGATTTTTATTTTTTATTATATCAAAGCTAAGTCTCAATAGTATCTTTTGGAATATGTTTGGAAAGAAAAGAAGTTTATTTTACAACCTTTAGAGTGATAGTAATAATAATAATAATATCTATCACTTATATAATACCTACTGTGTTTCAGGCACTGTGCTAAGCACATTACAAACATTATTTTGAGCTTCACAACAATTCTATGAAGTAAATGCTATTATTTTACAGATTAGGAAATTGAGGCAAACAAGTTAAGTGACTTGTCCAGGGTCATATAGCTGGTAATTGTCTGAGGCTGGATTTGAACTCAGGTGGTCCTGAATAGAAGTTTTGTGTTCTTTTGATTGTACTCCCTACCTGCCTCTAGATTTAGATGATATTTTTACTTTTTATTTTTATGTCATCTTCAATTTTGATTTTATCCCTCTATTCTCTCTTATAAAGTAAACTATCTCTTTTAACAATGAGATGAGAGAATAAAAAGGGTTCTTGTCATAATATCCAGTTATTCTCTGCTTGATGATTTTAGCTGAAATACACCTTTTATGGAAATGAAATATTTTATTATGATTTGTGTTCTCTGATAAATTTTTACATATCATCTTTGTTCACTTAGCATAAATCTCTAATGTTGAATTTGTGCTTCTGTAACCTTGTGATGGCTTTATTTAGGGGGACTGTTCGGTGACAGTCATATCCATACATCCCCATTATCTTTAAGATAGGTGGATAATATTGTATAGGGAAATTAGACATGAACTATTGTGTGACTGTTATGAAAAGGCTAATCCTAAGTATAAAATACAGTAAAAATAAAGTAGCATTAGTAAAATTTATCTGGGCAGAAGGCCATCTTATTCTATTTTGGCTTCCTATCCTTTGGTGTTATCCTCTGCCTTTCTACTATGAGTATCCATCTACAAGGCAATACATATAATTGACCAGCTCTGGTAATTAATGTATAGTAAGCATTAATAAATGCTTGTTGATTGTTAATCAATAATTACCTCTATCAGCTCTTAGCTAAAGTTAAATAAACTTTTCAATTAAGTTACTATTCCCTATATTTTGAAAAATTAGTAGTATTTGAATTGAGAACATAGGCTCCCATTTAGTATTAGATTTACTTACACTGAACATCAATACAAGTAACTATTAATATTTAAAAATTTTAATTTGTTTAGTTCATAAATTACTGACTTTTTAGTCACTTCTCAGGCTTTGTTAAAATTTCATTCATTTCTTACTCTCTTCTTTTTATGATAAAGAATCTTATTCTGGTTCCATTTTTTTGGGGGGGAGGCTTCATTTCATCAAGATCTTTATATTTTGGAATATTCTTAGTTGTCAATCTCATTTAATTTATACCATTTCATTACCTCATTGTTGTGCATTTAGATTTTTCCTGTTTATTTTTGTCATTATTTATAATCTTGCTATTAAAATCTTCAGATAAATATTTTTTTAAATTGTTGTTGACAAAAAATTTTGTATATTATTCCCCATAATGGAATTATTGGAATGGTTATACCAGTTAATATTAGAACTACTATTGTATTGTTTTATTACTTTATTTTGCCCAGTTTGATAGATATTTGAAGAAATATTTCAAAGATATTTTAATAATTATCTCTTTAAATACTAATGACCTTGTAGATTTTTTTCATTTGGCAATTTGCATTTCCTTTTCCCAGAAATTGACTTTTTGATTTCCTTTGACCATTGTGAATAAGGGATTACTTTAAGTAATTTAATAGTTTCTTTTATATCTTATATTTGTATGGCAGGTTTAGTCAGTCAGAAGTTACAGACAAGTAATTTTCTCCATTCATTTATTTTTAAATCCTGACCCTCTCCATTTTTAGTATAGTCAAACAAAACTATCTTTTCTCTAATAGTCTTTCATTTGTTGAATAGGACTAAGCATTTCTCTAACAGTTGAGCTAAAAGTACATTGTTTATTCTTTCATTTTTTAAAATTGTATTTTAAAAATGTTTAACATCGGGTATTCATTGAGGTAAATAGTGTAAGTTGTGAATCTCAATCTATTTCTAAAGAAATTTGACATCCAATTTTCTCAGGTATATAGTTTAAAATTATTTTCCTTTTTATTTTCTCTGAATCTTCTAATCTTTACTCCTTTCCTTTCTTTTTTAGATCTTAGCTCTCCTTATAATCTTATGCCTAGACTGTTGAAATAGCCTAGTTGTTGGTCTTCCTGTCTCAAATTCCTCCCCTTTTAAATTCATTTTTCCACTCAACTTTCACATTGATCTTAAGAGTGTAGGTCTGAATATTACCTTCCTGCTCAAGGAGCTCCATTGGTTCTACATTAACTCTGATATCTAATATAATACTGCTGTTACCACTAGTGCAACTATCACCACCACATTGTGAATGTGAATCGTTAAGTATTTAAATTAATAAATACTTATTGGTTAAATGATAAACATATCAGTCTTAACTTTAATATTCTAAGTGATTACTGATTTCCCTTGATTTATGTGATTTATTGTTATTAATGATATTAGTAATTTATTAATGATTGACTCGGAAAATGCCAATGGTAGATGAAAACATTGTATATGGTTTATGATTAAATTTCAGCATTTAGCTGACTAATTTTTTTTAATGTTTTAAATGTAGCACTACAATTGAGTCTTTTCCAGTTTTATGTTACTGTGTGTGTGTGTGTGTGTGTGTGTGTGTGTGTGTGTGTGTGTGTGTGTATTTCAGAAATTATTTATAAACTGGTTTTTACACACTGCTCAATTTTTCTAATTGTCTCTTCTCTTACCCCTCTCAGAAAAAAGGGGAAAAAGTTCAACAAAACTAACCAACACATTGATGAAGCCTAACACTGTATACAATGTGGTTTGTATGCTTAAACTCCTATGTATACAAAGAGGATGGGTTGGTGCCTTTTCCTTTTTCTTCTTTGCATCCAAGCTTGTTCTTTATATAAGCTACACTAAAATTTTGGCACACTCTTTAGCTCTGCAGTTTAGGTATGTCATTCTTGACTCCTCATCATTTCTCATCTCTGTTAGATTTTAAGCTTTTTGAGAATAAAAAATTTCTTTGGCCCCTTTTTGTATGCCCAGTGATTAGCATAGTGCCTAGTCCACAGTAGATACTTAATAAAAATGTATTGATTGACTGACTGATCCTCTATTTCCATAGCAGTTCAATTATCTTGTTCTTTATGTTCACATTGTTCTAGTTATGTCTCTTGTTTTCCTGGTCCTGCTCAATTCACTTATCATCTCTTCATATCATCTTGCAGTTCTTCTCTGTGATCTTTATATTAAATCAGTTTTTATCTTATAGTAATAATCTATTTACATTCACATGATACAACATTTTTAGCCATCCCCCAATCTCTGGACATTTATTTTTGTTATCTTTCTTTTTTTTTTTTTTCTTTTCTATTGCAAAACGTATTGCTGTGCCTATGATTGTTTACATACAGCCTTGGATATGTAACAAGCAGTGGAACCAGTCTCAAAGCATTTTTATGATTTTCTTATCACAACTTCATATTACTTTTCAGTATGTTTGTAACACTTTAAAGCTCCACCAGCAGAGCATTACTTTTTGTTAAAGAATTCCTCCATTATTGACTATTCCCACTTTTATTATGAGGGGTTTAAGCAGTCTTTTGTGAAGCTGTTAATAATTCCCAATTCTTATAGAATTCGTGTGTGTGTGTGTGTGTGTGTGTGTGTGTGTGTGTGTGTGTGTGTGTGTGTGTGTGTGTATGGCTTTTGATCTTAAGTATTTTTGATAGTTGTTTCTGGGTCTTGGATTGACCTTTATCATAGATATTCAATGCAAGGTTTCCCCCCCCCCCCACTGATCATTTCTCTTCTAATCCTAATTGTATTGATTTTATTTCTTTAAAAGTGAAAAAATTTTTGTGTGATGCAGTCTTACTGTTTGCTCTTACCTAGTTGCTTTCCCAGAGGCTATGACATTTTATCCATGACTTGTATATTCCCTTCCATTCTGGATGCCAGTTGTATCAGGAATTCACATTTCCCTTCTTCTGAGACTGGAACCAGTCAGAATATAATAATTTCTAAGAGAAGAAGGCCTTTCAATATTGGCAAAGACATCTATAGAATAAATAATCGTAAAGCCTCTTTCCAAAACCAGGCACCAGTCTTCAGTGAAATCCTCTCCCCTAGGCTGAGATCCACTCTTCCAACTCCTCTATTTCTCCTATTCTGTCTCCACTTGTGCCTCTCTCCTTCCTCTGCAGTCTCCTTTCTTACTTAAAGAGTAGAATTGCCATCTCATCCCTTCATTCTTCTATCACAAAATTCCTTTTTCCATCTGTCCCCTAGGCTTTCCTCATGTTGCTTTTGATCCTGCAACTGTATCCCCCAAAAGACATTGATTCATTTTTATAAGGATCACACAATTCACCATGCTTTATTTAACTCTACTCTTCTACCTTTGCTTCTTGTCATTCTCAGTTGTTCTTAGATTTATTTTCTTATGTTTTTTAGAAGCCTTTTGATGATGCTTCTTTGTTCTTTAATCTCATAAGTCAATCACTTATGTTTTATCTTGCTTCTTATCCCTGTCACTTCTCTCCCCCTTTCTTCTGCCTTTCTTTTTCTCTATCTCTAACCTTGAGGTAGTGTTTTTCATTGTTTTATATACTCATTTTACCTGTCTTTTTTTTTTTTTTGTCCTGTTAAATTTTAGGAATTTAGGACTTTAGTACTTAAGAATTAGGTAATTAAGTAATTAAGTAAATAAGTAATTAAGAATTAGTTTTGTAAGCAGTAATTCTCAAAGTGTTTTCCAGGAAAATCCTCTTGGCAGAACTTGATTACTTGATTATGATCTAGTTATATATAAGGTTATGACAGTTATGCAATTAACTGATATGCAAAGGAAGAAAGGAAACAAGTATTTATTGGGTGATTGTTATGTACATTACTAATATTATTTCATTTGATCCTAACAATAACATTTGATCTGGGAGGTAGATGCTATTATTATCTCCATTTTGTTGTTGAGGAAATTGAGGGAGACAAAGATTAAAGGACTTGCCTAAAGTCACATAATAGTAAATGAGTCCATCTTTGAACTTAGGTCTTCTTAGCCTTAGAGCCTGTGCTGTATCCACTGTGCCACCTAGCTGCTTCAAACAAATAGATAATTTCAGTCAAGAAATTATTACCTTCTACTATATGTCAGGCACTGTGTTAGACTCTGGAAATTATAGCTACTCCTTGCCCTCAAAAAAGCTTCCATTCTTTTGGGAAAGAAATGTACATATATGACAAGTCTGTCAAACAAGCATTTATTAAGTGTCTTCTTTATTCTAATCACTGGAGAGACAAAAAGTAATCCTTACTCTCAGGGAACATTCACACACAAAAGAGAAAGACAATGTGCAAACAAATGCTTACAAACAAGATATAATCAGAATTAATTGGAAATCACCTACAAGGGGAAGTCACTAGCATTAAGAAGAGTTCAGGAAACATTCTTGTATAAGGTACAATTTTAACTGGAACTTGAAGGAAGGACGCTGAGATAAAGAGGGAGAAAATTCCAGTATGGGGAATAACCACTGAAAAAACATGGAGTTCTGGAGATGGATTTCTTTTTGTGTGAAAGTCTGCAAGAAGGTTATATTCATTAGATCAAAGAATACATGGAAAGAAATGAGAAATCTTGAAAGGTAGGGAGGACCAAGTTATGAAGGACCCTTAAAAGTTAAACCAACGTTTTTTTATTTGATGATAGAGATTATAGGAACGGAGTTTACTGATTGTAAAATTGGTGTGGTCAGACCTGTGAATTAAGATTAATTTATTTTTTAAATTAAATTTTATTTTCCTTTCCAAATTCTCTCCTGTCTTGCTTTGAAAGTAAGATAAAGTACATTACAAATTTGTGTAGTTATAAAAATAAATTCCCAAGATAGCCATTTTCCTCCCCGCCAAAAAAAGAAGAAAAGAAAACATGTTTCAATCTATATTTGAAAAGGAAATATATTTCAGTCTATTTGTATTCAGAGTCCAGATGCTTTGTATCAAGAGGTGGGTAGTGTGCTTTATCCTAAATCCTTTGGAATTATGATTAGGCATTGTTCCTACGTAGGATTATCTTTACATTATTGTTATTGTATAAAGTTTTCCTGTTTCTGTTCATTTCAATTTGCATCAGTTTCATACAAGTTTTTACAGGTTTTTCTGAAACCATGCCATTCATCATTTCTTGTAGTACAAAAGTACTACATTCCATTATATTCATATAACATAAGTTATTTTGACATTTTCCAATTGTTGAATTTCCCTTTGGCATTAACTTTTTTGTTACTGCAAAAAAGAATTGCTATAAATAATTGTACGTATATATGTGTAACTAGTAATGGTATCATTGAGTTAGAGAACGTGTACAGTATAATAGCTTTTTAGGAATAGTTTTAAATTTATTTCCAGGATGAGTAGACAATCTACAAATAGTGGATTGAAATATTTGTTTTCTCATAGCCCATCCAGCATTTGTTGTTGTTATTTTTTGTTCTGGGTTACCAGAAGGTTGTTAATGCTTCTCTGACAGTCATAGGAGATTAAGGAAGATGGGAAGTCCTGGAGGGAAATTTAATGAATTCAGATTTGAACATGTCAAGTTTAAGATGTCCAAAAAGACATGCAGTTCAAGATGTCTAATAGGCAGTTGAAAATAAGAGAAGAGGTCATGAGAGAGTTTAGGCCTACATAAGTAGACCAGAATTATCAGCATAAAAATGGTAGTTAAATCTATAGGCACTGGTGAAATCATTAAATGAAGATGAAGAAGAAAAGAATACTGGGAATAGAGCCTTGGGCAGGGGGGGGGAAGGGGGGGATTTATGATTAATAGGCGTGACCTGCATGAAGATAATAAAAAAAAAAAAAAAAAAGACTCAGGAGTCATTAGACAAACAGGAGAACCAGGGAAGAAAAGTATCATGAAAGCTAGAGAAGAAGAGGAACAAAGAGAAAAGAATAATTGATAACATCAGAAATTATAGAAAGATCAAGAAGGATGAGGACTGAAAAAAGGCAATTAGGTTTAGTGATTAAGAGATCATTGGTAACTTTGGAGAGAGTATTTTTAGTGAAATAATAAAGTTGCAATCCAGACTGAAAGGAAAATAGAAGAGTGAAAGGAAATAGAAGCACTGGTTATTATATATGATTTTCTCAAGGAGTTTAGCAACAAAAGTGAGGAAAGATATACTAACATGTCTGTGCTGATAAGAAAAATTGGTAGCAGGGGTGGATAGGGCAAACCATGGTTTTGAGCAGGAAGGAGATATTGACATGATTGTGACATCAATGAAGCAACCTGTAGACAGCAATTGAGATTTTGTGTGGTTATGGCAGGTGGTGAAGTCTGCTGGAGAAGTTGTAAAATGGCATCACTTGCTCATAAAGAAATATTTGTCTTGGCAAAGAGAAGGACTATCTCTTCATGTGAGACAGGAAAGATAGAGGAAGGCATCTGTGTGATACAAAATGAGAAGAATAACAGGGAATCCTCAGTGAATGACTTCAATTTTTTTTTCCCCCGTAAAATATAAGATGAAGATCTCAGCTGAGAATGTGGGGGCAGGAAGTTTTGTGAGAGTTGTGAATAAGGATGAAAAACTTTAGAAAAGATGCTATGTTGAGTGGAAGATAAGGGACTTGCAAGAAGAGGACATTGTAGATTTGATATCAAATTATCAAGAAAGGGAAGAAGCCAGTGCAAGGGAGATGGCTTGGGGAAAAACTGAAAAATCAAGAAATTATAGAGCACATTGAAGAAGAAGAGCTGGGTTTGAAGTTGCAAGGCAAAGAGAGAAGTGTAATGATAATAGATTTTGAGCAGATTAGGAAATATCAGGGTTTATGAACATGGAAATGGAATACTTGTGGATAATTGGCAAGATCCAGGGTACAGTCATCTCAGAATACTTGTTGGAGTGGAAGGAGGATGTCATGGGGAAAAAAAACACAATTTGAAGAAGTAGGAGGTTAGGATGTAGAGGGCCGGAACTTTGGAGAAGTATCCTTGAAACAAGGACATTCAAACAAGGTTAACTCAATGGAATGATGATTCTATAGAATACATATACTTAGTACTTAGCATGGTGCATGGCTCTCTAGTTCACACATAATCAGTGTGCTGTAATGATGTAATTGTAAATACGATATTGAAGGGCTGAGAAGGACTGGAAATGAGACATTCCATCTTTGACCATCCGTCTGGTGGCTCTCCTGCCTCCTGCACTCCTCCATTAAGATCAAGAGTGAGTCAGTCGGAGTGAACAGACTGTGAAGTAGACAGACTGTGGAGGAGAGACTGAGTGAAGGAGAGGGTGAGAGTGAATGCGCTCTAGCTTGATCTCAGACTCAAGATTTAAGAATAAAGACTTTAGACTCTATTCCTGACCAATCTTGTGGTAGCTATCCTGATGAGACCAAGAAAGCTAGCCCAAACATCACATCAGGGTATTTGAGGAAGAATCTCTATATATCTATATCTATATTTAATCTATATATCTATGTCTTTATCTCTAGCTCTCTCTGTCACAGTCCCCTAGAATGAGAACAAGAATTGGGAAGAAAAGAGAAACTCCCAAAATCTTATTTGGCTGGTAAATATGGCTTGAGTAAACCTGAAAGAAAGAGAGATTACTGAGTGATAGAGTTGGAGGGAAAACCTGGAAATAGCAATGGAAATAATGAAATATTCTAACTTCTCCACCCTGACCAGTGAATTGGGTATGAGTAAAAGGACAACTAGCACTTTAATGACTAGTCAAGAAAGCTGGGAGACCAGGTTTCAGTGAGTTTAAGAAGACTGAAGGAATAGAAAAGGTTTAATCTAAAAGCACATTTGTTGTCTTTATAATAGGCATTCCAAAGAGCACAATGAAAGGGATCGATAATTTTAAGAGTAAGGTGTTTGTGGGGAGGATGCATTGAAAAAGGTAGAAAGAAGGAAATGAAGTAGGCAGTGGATGATAAAGAATAAAGTGGTTATTACACTCTAGAGGACAAAAATCACTTAGAGATAGCTTAACGAGGCACAAACATACAGATATAAATATAATAAATACAAGGTAATTTTTGAGGGACAAGATACTAGCCTGGGAGTGAGGTGACATCAGCAAATGAGTCATATAGTAGTGGTTCTTAAGTCTTTAAAGGAAAATAGACATTCTCAGATATAGCAGTGAGAAGGGAATACATCCCAAGAGGCAGCCAGTAAGGAAACTCATGGAGTTGTACATGAAGACAAATAATGTATGATAAAGCTGGAAGGATAGATTAGGGACAGTTTATAAAATGCTTTAAAAGATAGAGTTTATATTTAATTTCAGAGCTGAAGTTTTTTCCCTCCCTCCTTCCTTATTCCCATCTCTTATACTTGTGCCCCTAATTATGGTATGTCTCCCTCACCTGTTTTTCCATTTTTCTTTCCTAATTAATTCTTCTAATTAATTCTTTCTCTTTTTTCCTTTTACTTTCTCCTTTTAAAATAATCAAGTCATAACAAAAATCACTCTCTACAAACTTTGATGATGACATTATTCCTAAGGAGTACTTATATCATCCATCTTATCTCTTGCCATTAGAATCCAAGTGCTTTATTATTCTAAAGCCTTTTTCAGTTGCTTGCTTGTTTTTATCTTTTCCACCCTTTTCTTTATTTTGTATTTTTAAATTTCTACTAAGTTATCTTAAAACATCAGAAATTGGAATTTTTTTTTTCATGAAAAGTTTATTTTTTCCCTAGGTATTCTACTACTATATTAACTAGATAAATTATTATTAGTTCTTAATCTTTTTCTTTTGCCTTTTGAGAGATCATATTCCACATTTTTTTCTCCTTTATAGTAATAGTACAAAATTTTATGTGATTTTCACTGTGGTTTCTTTATATTCTTTATCCTCTTTCAGATTGCCTGAAATTTTCAACTTGTATTGAAGTTCTGAATTTTGACTCTGTGCTTTTTGGGAGTTTTCATTTTGGGATTTCTTTCAGGAGGAGGCTGATGGATTTGAATTCCATTTCCCCCTATTTTCTAAAAGATCTAGGTAGTAGATATATATAATCAAGTTTCTTTGGTCATGCTTTTAGGGTAGTCCAGTGATTTTTAAGTTATTTTCCCTCAATTCCAAAATATTTGGTGTTTTTATATTGGATACCATAGACTTTCTTCTATTTTTTTCATTCTTTGATTTTGTTTTGGTATTATTGGTTTCATAGAATTACCTCTTTGTTCCATTCTAATTTTCAAGAAGTATATTACTTGACTAAAGTTTTGTATTTGTTGTGATTTTTCTTTCCTTATAATTCTTTCCTCTATTCTTATTTTATTTATAATTATATTTTAAACTCTTTTTTTTAGAAACTCTTGTGTTCTTTTTTTCTAGAAGTTCTAATTGATCTTGTGGATGGTCTATGATATTCCCTTTCTACTCGCCTATCTTGGAACTCTATGTACTGAATGTTATGATCAGGCTACAAGCCACTGGCCTGAGCTAAAGATAAGTTCTCGATCAGTTTTAAGAGTTCCTATTTTATAGGCTTAATCCACAGTTCTGGGTTTTGAGTCCAGGCCTCTGTTTTTGATGGGAGACACCACACTATTTATTCTGGGATCCTTGACTGAGTTGGGGATTCTAGGTAATGAATACTACTTCCCTGAGCTGTTGGCCTAGGTCACAGGCTAAGTATGTGATCCACTCTGATGTAGCTTGAGCTTCTGAGTACTCTTTTGTTAAATCCTTTGTTTGGCAATGAATTTAGGATCCTGATCCACTAATAAGTTTCTACCTGGTCATTTACCAATAGTTTGAGTTTGTGATTTTTAGCTAAAAAGATATTCCACTGAAATTAATTCTTCATTTTCCTGTGTACTATTCAGTTTTGCATTCTTTTTAGATTGTTATTGGAGCAGTTATGCGAGGAGCTGGGCTGTCACTATTTCCTCCTCTCCTGCTCTTAATTGTCTCTTTCCTAGAATTTTTAAAAATGTAATTTACTCATTTTTCTCTAATTCAGTTCTGAATCCATTTTCCATCTGCATTATTTGTTCAGAGTATTTTGGTGATGATACTAATACCATGGGGTATCTATCCCCTTGAATATATTCTAGAAAACAGGTATTTATCATCCACTTCATTTTTACTATGTGAATAATTATACTGAGCTCATTTGAATGGTTATGGATCTCATTTTTGAGGTTTTTCAGTATTCTAAGGTTTTATGCAGTCACTTGTAAATATGGAAGCTTATTAAGAACTTGACCATCTAAGAAATTCTTCTTTCATTTAGGCTCTTTGCCGACATCCTACATAATGACAGAAAACACCTTTGTTGAACATGTATTTCCTTATCATGTGCCTCATTTGATTTTTTGGAACAAATTATTTGCAACATGTGGTATATTTTAACAAGTTTTGTATATTCTACATATACATGAAAAATAGCTTGTTGGAAAAATAGCTTTTAGGTTAACATTTTTATCAGTTATTTCATAGTCAGCAAGCAATATGAAAAGTGAGATTTTACGTTTTCTTCATTTGGTTATTTAGCTAACTTGGTAAGGGGCAACAAGATGTAGTCTGTCAAAGGAACTCTGATATAGAATATTTTAAAAATCATGTCTACAGTTTTAAATAAGATTGTACTAAAAATATTTAGGTGCTAGCATCAATTTGTTATGTGTCCTTTTATACCTGGAAATTGTTAGGTTCAGCTGAAATAGATGAGGGGAAAAAAAAATAATTCCAATATTGAACTATGATAATCTGTATGCAATTATCTTTATGGGATAATTTTCATTAGCTTACTGAGGCCCTTCAGGCACATTGAAAAAGGCAAATGCCAGCCCCATAAATCAGGCAACAAAAGGCAGCACTACGTTGGGCTACTGCAGCTCCCAAAGCCAAAGTTCAAAACTGCACAAAAAACTTGAAATAACGCCCTTATACTCCAGGAGCTCAACTTTAAAAGTCATGAAATAGGTAAAAAGAAAGAAAGAGAAAATGAGCAAAAAAGGAAAAGAACCTTGATCATAGAAAGCTGTGATGGTGACACAGAGGATCAAAAAACACCAATTTAGGAGACAAAATGCATATGTGTAAAACATTAAAGGGGATATGTATTAGTGTCAAGCCCAAAGAACCTTCTTAGAAGAGCTTATAAAAGAAAGAGAGCTCAAAATTCAAATAAGAGGTAGAAGAAAAATTGGAAAAAAGCAATGAGGGGAATGCAAGAAATATACAACAGCTTTGGAAAAACAACAAAAATTGATCGAAGAATACAATTCATTAAAAAGTACAATTGGCCAAATACAAATACAAATCCACTGAAGAAAACAAATGGGAAAGGAAGTACAAAAGCTAACTGAAGAAAATTATATGTCAAAAACTAAAATTGGGCAAATGGAAGATAGTGAATATGAAACATCAAGATTCAGTTAAAGTAAAAAGAATGAAAAAAATAGAACAAAATGTAGAATACTTCACTGGAAAAGCAATCACTCTAGAAAATAGATTGAGGAGAGATAATTTAAGAAAATTAGACTGGTAAAAGCCATGTTCAAAAAAAAGAATCTGGCCAGCATCTTCCAAGAAATCATCAAGGAAAACTATCCTGATATTCTAAAACCAGAGTGCAAAATAGTCATTGAAAGAATCCCTTGATTACCTCCTGAAAGAGCTCCCACAAGGAAAAACTCCCAAGAAATATTGTAGCTAAATTTCAGAATTATAAAGTCAAGGAGAAAATACTACAGGCTACCAGAAAGAAATAATTCAAGTATTGAGGAGCCAAAGTCAGTATTACTCAGGATTTAGCAACTTCTACATTAAAGAATTGGTAGACCTAAAATATGATACTCTGGAAGGCTTGGATTACAGCCAAGCATCAACTACCTAACTATATTGAGTATAATCTTCCTGGGGAAGAGATGGACATTTAATGAAATAGGGAACTTTCAAATATTTTTGATGAAAAAAAAACAGAACTAAACATAAAATTCAACCTTTAAATTATAAGACTCAAAAAAAGAATAAAAAGGTAAACAGGAAAGGGGGAAAATGTTATTTAAAGGTTAGACTGTTTACATTTCTACATGGGAGCATAATATTTCTAATTCTTGGAATTTGTGTCTTTATCCCGCCATTTGGAAGTGGTATACATAAAGAAGTATGGATATAAGTTGACTTTGATGTGATGATATTTTAAAAAGACTTTAAGGGTTGGGAAAAGAATTGTATTAGGAGAAAAGAAAAGGGGAAGTAAAATCGGGTTGGGTAAATCCCCATAAAGAGGAACACAAGATCTATTACAGTATAGGGAAAGAAGGGAGGGGGAATGAGCATTGTGTGAAGCTTAATCTCATCAGTTTTGTCTCAAGATGGAATAACATACACACTCTTCTTACTCTATAGAGAAGTGGGAGGAGAAAAGGGAAAGAAAAGGGTGGAGTGAATAGAAGGAAGGGCATAGAGAGAGAGGGTGTGGTCAGAAGTTTAATTGGCCTACTGAATTATACTGTATATATAATTGTCTCATCTCAAGTCTCACTTTTTGCTAGAAGCCTTTTCTGATGGCCCTTAATGCTAATATTTTCATCTATATAATCAGCAAGCATCATATGTAATGGTTATGGATAAACTGGAACCATTCCCAATAAGATCAGGAGTGGAACAACTTTGCCCACTATCACCATTGTTACTCAATATTGTACTAGAAATGCTAGCTTTGGCAATAAGAGAAGAAAAAGAGATTAAAAAATTAGAGTTGGTAATGAGGAAAATAAATTATCACTCTTTGCAGATGATATGATGGCATAATTAAGAGAACCCCAGAGAATCAACTAAAAATCTATTAGAAATAATCCACAACTTTAGCAGAGTTGCAAGATACAAAATAAATTTACATAAATCATCAGCATTTTTATACATCATTAACAAAATCCAACAACAAGAGATACAAAGAGAAATTCCATTTAAAATAACTGTCGACAGGATAAAATATTTGGGAATTTATCTGCCAAGGGAAAGTCAGGAACTACCGTATATACCCGAGTATAAAACATGTATAAATATCCCTTTGAATGCTCCCCTGCTGTGTAGTATACAGCGCTAGTGCTGACTGTGATACTACAGGGCCGGCCGTTGCTATGGTGATGCAGCTGTTCCTGTAGTATCACAGTCGGTAACCGAACTGTATACTAATGCTGGCAACCACTCTACATATGTATACCGGCACCCGCTCTCCTCCTCTGCAGGCACTGGTGTGCTACCTAAACATACTGATATAATAAGTTTTCCCAGATTTTTGGGTTAAAATTAGGGGCCTCGGCTTATATTAGGGTCAGCTTATACTCGAGTATATACGGTATGTGAGCAAACTACAAAACACTTTCCACACAAATAGATCTAAACAATTGCAAAAATATCAAGTGCCCTTGGCTAGGTCAAGCGAATATAATAAAGATGACAATACTATCTAAACTAATCTATTTAGTGTTATACCAATCAAACTCCCAAGAAACTACTGACCTAGAAAAAAATAACAAAATTCATTTGAAACAATAAAAGGTCAAGAATTCCAAGGGAACTAATTGAAAAAAAGAAATCAAATGAAGGTAGCTTAGCTGTATCAGATCTAACACTAAAGCAGTGGTCATCAAAACTGTTTTGTATTGGTTAAGAAATAGACTAGTTGATCAGTGGAATAGGTTGGGTTCACAGGACAAAATAGTCAATAGCTATAGCAATCTAGTGTTTGCCAAACTCAAAGACCTCAGCTTTTGGGATAAGAATTCACTACTTGGCAAAAACTGCTGGGAAAATTGGAAACTAATATGGCAGAAACTAGTCATTGACCCACACTTAACATCATATACCAAGATAAAGTCAAAATGAGTTCATGATCTAAACATAAAGAATGAGATTATAAATAGATTAGAAGAGCATAGAATATTTTACCTCTCAGACCTGTGGAGGAGGAAGGAATTTGTGACCAAAGAAGAACTAGAGATCATTATTGATCACAAAATAGATAATTTTGATTATATTAAGTTAAAAAGTTTTTGTACAAACAAAATTAATGCAGAATGCAGAAACAAAATTTCTAATTCTAAAGATTAGAAAGAAAGCAATAACTGGGAAAACATTTTTACATTCAAAGGTTCTGGATAAAGGCCTCATTTCCAAAATACATAGAGAATTGACTCAAATTTATAAGAAATCAAGCCATTCTCCAACTGATAAATGGTCAAAAGATATGAACAATTTTCAGATGAAGAAATTGAAACTATTTCTAGCCACATGAAAAGATGCTCCAAGTCATTATTAATCAGAGAAATGCAAATTAAGACAACTCTGAGATACCACTATACACTTGTCATATTGGTTAAGATGACAGGAAAAGATAATGATGAATGTTGGAGGAGACGCAGGAAATCTGGGACACTGATACGTTGTTGGTGGAACTGTGAACAGATCCAACTATTCTGGAGAGAAATTTGGAACTATCCTCAAAAAGTTATCAAGCTGTGCATACTCTTTGACTCAGCAGTGTTACTACTGGGATTATATCCCAAAGAGATCTTAAAGGAGGGAAAGGGACCCACATGTGCAAAAATGTTTGTGGCAACCCTTTTTTTAGTGGCTAGAATCTAGAAACTAAATGGATGCCCATCAATTGGAGAGTGGCTGAATAAATTTTGGTATATGAATGTTATGGAATATTATTGTTCTGTAAGAAATGACCCAACAGGATAATTCAGAGAAGCCTAGAGAGACTTATATGAACTGATGCTGAATGAAATAAGCAGAACCAGGAGATCATTATACACAGCAACAAGAAGATTATATGATGATCAATTCTGATGGACATGACTCTCTTCAACAATGAAATGATTCAAACCAATTCCAGTTGTTCAGTAATAAGAGGGTCATCTACACCCAGAGAGAGAACCGTGGGAACAGAGTGTGGAACACAACATAACATTTTCACTTTCTGTTATTGTTTGCTTGCATTTTTGTTTTCTTTCTCAGGTTTTTTTCTTTCTTTTTAGATCTGATTTTTCTTGTGCAGCAAGATAATTGCATAAATGTGTGTGTGTGTGTGTGTGTGTGTGTAGGATTTAACATACTTTAACATATTTAACATGTATTGGACTTCCTGCCATCTAGAGGGGGGGAGGAAGGAGAGGAAATTTTGGAACAAAAGATTTTGTAAGGGTCAGTGTTGAAAATTACCCATACAGCTGGGAAAATATTTTTACAGTCAAAGGTTCTGATAAAGGCCTCATTTCTAAAATATATAGAGAATTGACTCTAATTTATAAGAAATCAAGCCATTCTCCAATTGATAAATGGTCAAAGGATATAAACAGACAATTCTCAGATGAAGAAATTGAAATTATTCTAGCCATATGAAAAGATGCTCTAAGTCATTATTAATCAGAGAAATGCAAATTAAGACAACTCTGAGATACTACTACACACCTGTCAGATTGGCTAGAATGATAGGAAAAGATAATGCGGAATGTTGGAGGGGAAAACTGGGACACTGATACATTGTTGGTGGAATTGTGAATACATCCAGCTATTCTGAAGAACTTTTTGCAACTATGCTCAAAAAGTTATCAAACTGTGCATACTCTTTGATTCAGCAGTGTTACTACTGGGCTTATATCTTAAAGAGATTTTAAAGAAGGGAAAGAGACTTGTATGTACAGAAATGTGGCAGCTCTCTTTGTAGTGTCCAGAAACTGGAAACTGAGTGGATGCCCATCAGGTGGACAATAGTTAAGTAAATTGTGGTATAGGAATATTATGGAATATTATTGTTCTGTAAGAAATGACCAGCAGGATGATTTAAGAAAGGCCTGGAGAGACTTAGATGAACTGATGCTGAGTGAAATGAATAGGACCAGGAGATCATTATATACTTCAACAACAATATTATATGAGGATCAATTCTGATCGACATGGTTCTCTTCAACAATGAGATGAACCAAATCAGTTCCAGGGGAGTAATGAACTGAACCAGCTACACCCAGTGAAAGAACTCTGGGAGATGACTATGAACCACTACATAGAATTCCCAATCCCTCTATTTTTGTCCATCTGCATTTTTGATTTCCTTCACAGGCTAATTGTACACTATTTCAAAGTCCGATTCTTTTTGTACAGCAAAATAACTGTATGGACATGTATATGTATATTGTATTTAACTTATACTTTAACATATTTAACATATATTGGTCAACCTGCCATCTAGGGGAGGGGGTGGGGGGGGGAAGGAAGGGAAAAGTTGGAACAAAAAGTTTTGCAGTTGTCAATGCTAAAAAATTACCCATGCATATAGCTTGTAAATAAAAAGGTATAATAAAAATACTAATGCCTGCACTATAAGGCATTGTATGCCTATATTTCCAGTTTTTCCTTTCTTCATATTATTTGTACATAATTATTTTTTGTCTTCTCCATTAGATTGTGAGCTCTTTGAAAGCAATTGTCTTTTTTTGCCTTTCATATTATTCTTAATGCTTAGCATAGTGCTTGGCACATAAGTTTGTAATAAATGTTTGTTGACTTAAGTTGTAATAAGATTTTATAAGTAAATAATATACATGTGTCCCACCAAAGCCAGATCACTTTATTCTCCTTGAGTTCTTTGAATAATTCCCAGTGTCTTTTGTACCACTTAAATTGCTTATCATCACTTTTATAAAGTTTTCTTTATTGTCTTGTTATGTATTCTCTAACAAGGGATATCTGATGGCCACTCTGGTCTTTTTATTCTTTCAAGAATGTTATGTTTATTTCTGCCTCTGTGCTTTGGCTCATTTTATTTCTTCTGCTTATGCCATTGTCCCTTCTCAGATTATGCTATCTGTCCTTTGAAAACTTTCCAGTTCAAATCTTGTTTCTTCCATGACATCATTCCCAACTAATTTAACCCTTATGAACTCAGAACATTAGAGCTGGAAGGAAACTTGGACATTCCCTAAATCAATTTTTTCTTTCAGAAAACTTCCCTTGTACTAATTTGCATTTTATCAACATATATTTTTATCTCATTTTTTATTTTATATTTTTTCCTTCCCAAATTAGATTGTAAACTTGGAGAAATAAAAGTAAATTTTCTTTTGGAAAGATGGGAGACGTAAATGCTAGGAGATAATTCAGTAAAGATGATGTGGAACTGATTGAATACCTAGACTTTAAGTATTCAATGATTTGGTGTCATCAGTAAAGATTTTTAGTGAAGTTGCTCAGAGATCTGTACTTAGCCCTATAGTTATTTTTTTTATCAGTTATTTATAAGGAAAAATTGATAGTTAAGCAAATATGCATAGGACAAAGCTGGGAGGTATCAGTGACATGCTGCTTGACAGAAGCAAAATGCAAATAGACTTTATTTAATAGGTTAGAAAACTGAGCTAAATCTAATAACAAATATAAAAGGAATATTTGCAGTTAATACACAAGTTTAAAAAATTGGGTTTCAAATATAAGATGGGGGATGCACAGTTAGATAATATGTCTAAAAGAGATCTTGGTGTTTTAATGTGTTGGGAACTCATTATGAAACAGTAGTATTACTTACATGGAAGGCATAATGATAACTAATGTGATGTTGGGCTGTATTTTAGAAACATGCTTGTCAGAGATTGGGATCACATGTGAAATATTGTGCTTGTTTCTTGGCACTAAATTTTAGGAAGAATTTTGAATAGAGAATAGAAATTTTAAGGAGGACAGTCACAGTTGTGAGAAGGGTTTTGAATTCCAGCCACATGAGGATCTGTTGAGGATTTGGGCTTGTTTAGCTTAGAGAAGGAAAGAATTGGGGTACACAATAACTGCCTTTAATTATTTGGAGGATTTTTTCATGAAAAAAGAAATAACAACTAAAAATATCCAAGAGGCAAATTTAAGTTTGAAAAAGGAAAATCTTTCTAAAAATTAGAACTGTCTATAAGAACAAGGGACTGCTGAAGGAAATAATGGATTCCTCATTAGAAGTCTTCAGACAAACAGTAGAGAAACTTTTATTGGACATTTTTAGTGGACTCAGTATAGATAATATTTTGTCTCTAAAATTTATAATTCCATATCTTTCTTTTCTTCATTCCATTCTGTGTCATTTAGTTGACCTGGAACAAATAATAATTTTCCATGTTTTCTAACTACTTCTCTATTTGAGATTTATGTGAGTGTTGTCTTTTGAATTATTTTGTGCAATTTACTAAGCAGAATCTTCATTATCTTGGTTTTGAAGTGGTGCATGTTAACTGGTGTTCAATAAAATATATGATATTGAAATCTTATTAGGTCTTCTTTAAATAAGAGACAGTTGTACACAATATGGCTTCACCTTCTTTAAATTCTTATGATGTCTTTAGAAGTTTTATTTTCCTTTAACAATATAGAAGAATAATACTTTCAAAGATCCTTGTGCTAATTTTTTTTACTAGAATTTATTAATCTTTGAGCTATACTTTTTGTCTTGTGTGAGTTTTAATATTAGAAGTTAAAGTGATTTAAAATCTTTATATATCAGGTATTGAACCACTAATTCTTTGTTTGCTTTGATTTAGTATCATACTTGACTCTTTACATATAGTTAGTTGTCAGATGCAGGGAGTTCCAAAAGTCTTAGTGCAGTCTATCCCTTCTTAAAACTAAACCTGCATGAAGACTTTTGGAACTCTTTTATTATTTCTATCTCTATAATATCTCTCCCTATGTTCCTTTTTCTGTACTCACAGTCACAACCCTAGTTCAGGCTCTCATTCCCTTTTCCTAAACTATTGGAATAGTCTCATATTTTACCATCCTGCCTTTGTCAATCAACTGAGTATAGATTTAATCATATCTATACCTCTTCATTCTTAACATTATCCAAGGGTATCTTATTTTTGCATATGAAAAATAACCTTCCCAGTTAGGCATTCATATCTTTTTACAACTAAACCCTTTCTTATCTTTGTAGTCTTCTAGCATTTTATTCTCCTCCTTGGATTCTGAGATTCACTTCTGGTGGTTTGTTCATTTTTCATAATTTTTCCACAACGGTCCATCTCTCATCCTACATCTTTATGCTGCCTTAGTAACTGGAAAGTATTGGATGCCCTCCTTCCATGGTTTTTTGAAAAATTCATCTGAAGCACCTTTTCTTTTTTACATAAAATCCTTCTTGGTTACCGAAGTGCTAGTACATGCCTCAAAACTATACAGCATCCATTTTGTATATGTTAACTATTCTCCACATTGGAATATAAATTCCTGTGGTCATGACTTCTGTCTTCATATCCTCAGAGCTTGCTTAGCATGGTATGTGCTTATTGATGAGTTGAATAATTATGTGATTATATTTCCTTAAATATCCAGTGTGATTTTGAGACTTATGAAAATTATAATTCTTTTTTGTCATTTAAAATTCTTAATAAGGAAGATAACTTTGATTATAAAAAATAAATAATTAAAATTTTGGTGAGATTTTACTTTCTCTTTTTAAACTGCATCAGCATCAGAATGATATGACTATATCTTTAGTATGGGGTAAATAGATTATGAAATATATTCTCTATGAGGTATGATACAGTTTCACTGTTTTCCACATGTGGCTCAAAGATTGTTGTAGTCAGCTCAGGATATTTCAGAGTTAATTTCAGTCTATTAAGTCTCTCTTTTAAGAAAATTTATAAACCTTAATGCTTTTTTAAAGCAGTTTTGTGTGATGGTAATACTTTTGGTTTTGCTAGTTGAGTGATTTTCTAGTTTTAGTATTTGTTACCTCATTCACATTCAGAGGTAATAAGTGCACTAATCTGTTTATTATAATAGATTAAACATTAAGTTTAAAATTTATTGTCTATTTTTTTTACATTGAGATTTGGTATTTGAATGTTTTGAAAAACTTGCATAGGTAATTTTGTAAAAGAGCATCTCTGATTTTTTATAAGTATATAGGTGTTTAAAATTTTTTTTTCCATTCCTTTCTTTGAGCAAATAGAACATTCTTGAGTATATAGATTTACCAAACCGAGAGGGAAAGAGCAATTGTTATAATTAGCTTGTTAGTAGATGTGGGAAAACTTGTAAGTGATTTGTAGGGAGTAAATCTTTGATAATTTTTCAATATTTCATTGGATAAGTGTACTTGTGAATTGAAGCTCTTCTGGGAATATATTAAATTACTTTATAGTAAGGGGATATTGAAAACAGAATACTTTGATAAAAATACTGAAAGTATTCTGTAATTATATCAAAGTTTTATTGCTTAAGAAATATTAATATAATAATTTTGAGAGAATCTCAGCTGACATCTCATATGACATGAAATGTGCAATTTTTTTGATCTACAAAATTGAAATGTATGGTTCATAATGTACATAAGTACTGCAGAAGTATTAAAAACAAATAAAATATAAAAGTACTCCTTTTCTTCTGAAAACATGTATTTATCATTATACTCCAGGGATTATTTTTGCAAATATGTATTTACAATATATTTTTCCTTTTTGATATAAAAAAGTTTAATAAATTAGCTTAATATCTAGTTTGCAGAATGTTTGCAGAAGGGATGGGATGGAATTTTTGCTTCTTTGTCACTTTCGGATTGTATTTGTTTCATGAAATATACCAGAGACCAATTGTTGTTATAATTTTTTACAAGGAAAAATTTCCTAAGAATTAGGATTATTAAACAAAAGAGTGGTAAACTCTGGGGATCCAAAGAAATGCTGAAGTGATTCTTGCCCTTAAGAAGCTCACATTCTAACGAAGGAAAAAGCATGCAAACAGTTATGTATGTACAAGACACACACACACACACAGTGTAAATTGAAGGTAATCTTAGAAGGAAAAAATAAGGTACATGGGGAAAGAGGAGCTTACTTCCTATAAAAGAAGGTGGTTTTTGAGCTGAGTCTTGAAGGAAGCCAGAGAAGGCTAGGATATGGAAATGAGGAGTGACATCATTAAGATATAGGAGCAGGCAGGACAAGTGCATGAAGTCTGGAAATTGAATATCATATGGGAGGAATGTCAAGTTGGCCTGTGTAATTGGATTGTAGGGTTTGTGGATGCAGAGAGTAAAACATAAAAAGTCTAGAAAAGAAGGAAGGGGCCAAGTTGTGAAGCACTCCACATAGCAGGAAAAAAAGCTTTATATTTGATTCTAAAAGTGATTGGGATTCATTGGAGAACTCACTGAATAGTGTGGCATGGTCAAACCATTGTTTTAGGAAAGTCACATTGGCAGTTGAATGCTGGATAGATTGGAATGGGGGAGACACTTGAGGCAGGGAGACTAATTTAGAAGGCTTTTGGACTAGAGATGGTCAAGATGTGATCTAGCATTGCACCTGTTTGGAATGGAGAATGGAATGAAAAGAAAGAAGTTGTGAAGGCAAAAATGACAAAATTTGGCAGTGGATTGGATATGTGAGTTGAGTATGAATAACAGATCAAGAATGACAGCCTGAGTGACTGAATCCATAAATCTAGAAATCTGCATAAAGGTGATCTTTGAATCCATGGTAACTGATGCAATCACCAACAGAATTGTAAAGCGGGGGAAAAAGAAGACTTAAGTTATAGCTCAATTCCTTTGAAAACATTTTCTGCTATATACTTAATGCAAAAAAGGGAGTAAAGTTAAGAAGATATAACTTTATTTTCATCGTATAAGTTTTTAGAGTAATGAATGTACTGCTCTTGCATCATTCATTTCTATGAAATGGAAAAAAGGTATTCTTTCTTCCCCTTGTCCATTTAACAGACAGTATGAACACATCTGATGATTTATTTTTTGTAATAGTTGCTCATTACTTCTCTACAGTGAGGAAGAAGGTATATTTAATTATCTCTTTTTAAAGGACCTTCCTTGATTTTTTGTTTAAATTCAAAGTTTGATTTTCTTTTAGTACTCTTTCTTTATTTGCTGTAAACTTGTGTATTTGTTGTGTTTTTGTTATTTGTTTCATTATTGTGTTTTTTTTTTTTGTTCTGCTTATTTTGTTTTTTATCAACTCATACAAATCAAATCTTTCCATGTTTGAGTTTTTCATATAATTTCCAATGGTACAATAATATTCCCATTCCCATTCAATTCAAATACCATAGTATTTTCATCCATTTCCCCTGTTAATGAGCACTTTATCCTTACCTCCCCCCCTCTTTTTTTTTTTTACTACCATAAAAAGTGGTACCACAAATATATTTTAGTGAATAGTAGATTTTTTGTTTTTATTGATGTTGGTGGTGCTATAAGTCCATTTTTGTGATACGGGAGCCACCTGCCAATGGCTGCTGGCGGTCTAACTCACCTGCAAAAAAGGGAGTAAAGTTAAGAAGATATAACTTTATTTTCATCGTATAAGTTTTTAGAGTAATGTACTGCTCTTGCATCATTCATTTCTACGAAATGGAAAAAAGGTATTCTTTCTTCCCCTTGTCCATTTAACAGACAGTATGAACACATCTGATGATTTATTTTTTGTAATAGTTGCTGTAGAATGCCTGTAGAATGGATCTCTTCATCTCAGAGGATGATGATGATACAAGGAGACTGAGAGGCAGCTGCGTTCTCTGTCCTCTCTCCTCTTCTCTCTTGCATCCCATTTATTTCATTTACAACCCACAAGGAACATCTGTGTTAGTAAAGGCTGCTTTGCAACTCTTTCAAGTGTTATGATACACAGTTGTGGAGACTCTCGGAGAATTGACCTGCCCCTTCACTTAGGCATGGTTCCTTAATAGCCCACTAGTGGAATTGATAGGCTAAAGAATATGGACAACTTAATAAATAATTTACAAATTGGTATCTAGTATGATTGGACCAACTGCTATATTATGTTAGTATATCTGTTTTCCTACAACAATTCTGTCTTAATAAAATCTTGGTAGATCTTCTTTTATTCAATTTTTACTTCTTGTGTATTGACAAAATACAAAATATATATGTTGTTTGTATGTTTAAGTTATATTAAGGTAGAAAATGAAATATAAACAGTGTCAGTAAATATAAACAGTGTCAGTAAAATTTGAGGGAAGAAATAATAATTTTCTTTGGAAACTTAGGTCCAGTGAACACTTAGGATTTGTCATATTTTAAGGATAAACTTATTTTCTATTTCCTTTAAAGGTAGAACAAGAGGGAATGAATTTCTATATTGATAGGAGAGAATTAAGCTTGACAGGAAAAATTTTCCTAGACTACAATCAACTGGGAAGCCAAGAATCTCTGTTTCATAATGTTTACTGTTACATTGTAGTAGTTATTCTATAGGGACAACTTTTGAAGAGCCAGTTGTACTTACTGATAATATATGATTATATATTACATAAAAAGAGTTTTGGAATTCCTAGAGACAGAATTTTATCTCGAAGTATCATCTACTTTGCATAATTTATGTCACAAATTCTATTGTTTCTTTTAGATCTTAAAAAAATAGTTTCAGAAGCAGCCTTTGGACTGGAAGCTGAGACAGGAGAAGCTGTGTACCATGCATTAGGATATTGAAGAGAAATAATTCTAAAATTAAATAGTTATTTGGATTGTAAAGAAGAAAAGGAGAACGCAAAAATGGGGCGGAAGAAAATACAGATTACTCGGATTATGGATGAAAGGAACAGACAGGTAAATAAGAGAGTTGCTTAATTATTTAATTAAAGGCTTATATTATAACATAATTATTATATCTTTTATTGAAATTTTATTTTATCTGTGAATCCCCTGGGATTTTTTTTACCCAGGTGTAAATTTAAAATTTCCCAACTATTATGAATTTTTGAAAATGAGATTGAATGTGTTTTTGTTTAACAATTTAAAAAATTTTCTTATGGTATATTGGATGTTTTTAATTTGAAGGTATAACAGAGCCCAGTTTTATTTTGTTTTTTAAAAGTATTGACATTACTAGGTAAATCCTTGCTCTGCAGCCTCTAATGACTTTGCCCAATGACTGTGTATTTATGTATTTATTTTATATATACGTATATAATATGTATATCTATACATCTTTCCCAATAGAAGGTAAGCTCCCTGAAGGCAATTACTGACCCATTCTCCATTCCTAGAGCATAGTAGATACTTAAAAACACTTTTTAATGATTGATTGGAAGAACTCAGTTTTCAGTGGGAAAATGAGTATATCTTTTTATGCTTGCTCACTTTAAGTATGATGATGTTTGATTTTTGTTCTATTATTATGGAGTGAGATTTTATTACTTGCAAAGCAACACTTTCTAGATATTGTAAGTGTATCTACTTTAAGTACCAAAACCATGAATAATTTGGTTAACTATCTTTATAAAAACATTTACTCTTATCTGTGGGAAAAAAAGATGTTGAAATTAATTTTCCTTTTTTTTTGATTACTGTCACCATTACAAACATTGGTTATTATGTTCTGTATATTCTCAAGGATTATATAAAAATGTATATCTGATTGCCTTTATAAAGTTTTTGGCTTTTTAAAGCCCACTTTTAAATTTCTTATTTTTATATATTTTTTTATTACTGATCGCAATAAAGTATAATTTTTTTTTTTTTTTGCTACAGTTGTTGGTATTCTACCTTTCAATTTTGAGACAGCAATCTGCTATGGGCTGTGAACACATCAAATTAATTAGTATTGTATCTAAATTTAATAGGCCATAGGTAAGGATTTGAGTAAGTCAGATCTTTATTATTAATATCTATGAACTTTATACATTTGTACCTTATAGTCTTCTTTTAGATGTGGGCTTGTGTTTTGGCTTTTTGACATTTAAAAAAAATATTGCAGGTTACAAAATAAAGGACTTCTAAATAAATAAAATGCTTTACTGCATTAAAATTACTGAAAAAGAAATCTCTGTTTCTTGAGTCACAACAGAGCTGGTACAATAGTCAATTTATTTTTTTTAAATAATTGTACTTTGGATCAAGAAGAACAAATTCCAAAATTTTGCAGAAGAGATACAGAAGGTCTTGGTGATGCAGTGGATAGAGTGCCCAGCCTGGACATAGGAAGAACTCCTTTTCTTAAGTTCAAATCCAGCTTCAGATACTTCGCAGTTGTGTGATCCTGGGCAAGTCATTTAATCTTATTTGCCTCAGTTTACTCATTTCTAACATGAGATAGAGAAGGAAATGGCAAACCACTCCAGTATCTTTGCCAAGAAAACCTCAACAGAGATCATGAAGAGTTAGATACAGCAGATATTATTGTTGATTAATAGTTTCTGAGAATTAATATCATCCTATCCTGTATTCTCCTTGATATTAATAATTTCTAAGGATTTAATTGTTATAGAAGACAAAGAAGTAATTTTAGAGATTATAGGTATCTTATTTAAATTCCTTGGGGTTTTTTCCACCAAGTGTAAGTTAAAAACTTCCCAATTATTATGAAATTTTGAAAGTTAGCCTGAATGCGTTAACAATTAAAAGGAGGAGGGGCCTAAGACAAGATGAACCAAGACAGGCAAAAAAGCACAGAAGTCATTCAATAATAATAAAAAAATAATTTTTTGAAGTCTTATAACTTTTAAAGCACTTTTTTTAACACTAGCCCTTTGAGATAGTTTTATGTATTAACTTCATTTACAAAAAAGAAAATAGACACAGTCAAAGCAATCTACTTGCTTATTTATTTTTTTTGGAAGTGGGGGGGGGGGGGCTTGAAATTGAACCTAGGTGCAGAGAAAAGGCAGCATGCCTTAATGAATAATGTACTGGACTTAGAATCTAGAAATCCTGGATTCAAATCTTGCTATCAGATACATAATAATTCTGTGCTCCTAAACAAGTAGTGTAATCTCTCACTTCAAATTATATATATCTATTAAATGAGAGGTATTTACCCTATGGCTTTTAGGGATCCTTTCAAGTTTTAAATTTATGATTCCATTCCACCTCCAAATATTATAATCTTTCCTCTACACCATTCTTATATATGGTCAAAATTTTTGAATGGGGTACTGGGTGAATATAAAATGTTATCTGATTTATTTTTTAAGGAAGATTTATCAGAAAGCAGAATGTAAGAGTTGATTGGAGTTAGGAAAAATCTGAGGCCACTCAGGAAGCAATTTTAATAGTCTGTCTTAAAAATATGATTTCATTTTCAATTTTCCTTTTTAATACCTTGCAAGTGAAAACCTATGCTACATTGTAGAGAAATTACTTTCAAGCTTCCAGAGCTAACTGAAGGTTGTTGTTTGTTTTCTGAGGATTAATAAGGCAGTTTTGCAGGACAATTTGTATTTCTCACAGCTGTTCACCAGTAGAATATTGGTATTAAAAAGATGGCCTTTGGTTTCTGAAATTTGAGGGTAATTAAAGAAGTTTCAATTTTCTGAAGGTAATCCATACTTTTTTCCTACTTAATCTCGCATAGGTTGTTGTCCATATGTATCATCTCTCTTGGATATAAATATTGTGTGTGTGTGTGTATGTGTACATGTGTATTCATGTATATGTTCAGATCTGTGTGTATATATATGTGTATATATATATATATATATATATATATATATATATATATATATATATATATATAATATATATATACACCTTGGATATTATGTATACATGTATGTATAAATATATATCCAGATCTGTGTATATGTATATATGTATATCTTTGTGTCTATCAATATCTAATATCTACATCTTTCTCTCTCTCTCTCTCCATACACACACACACACACACATACACACACACACACACACACACACACACATAGATCTGTCCATGCACAAAGCATGAGTCCAGCTGCTTGTCACAATCTAGACAATAAATATTCTTCATTCATTTGGGCTTTTTTGATGGGGCCAAATGCAGATTTCTTCTAAGGACCTTAACAATGTTTGATAATGTGTGATAATGTTTGCTATATGGTTACAAAACGTGAAAAATAAGTCTTTTGAACTGACGCTAGAATGATAGTTTTTTTCAAGTAGATTCACTGCTATGAGAAATTAGTTGATACAAGCAATAACTTTGATAAAATTGCATTTTGTGATAGCAGTGGTCATACTTGTGTGCTTTTTCTGACACTTGGCTAACTCAGAATGCTTGACCTTTACTGGGTGAAACTGAATTGAAGTGGTTTTCCACTTTTTTATATCTTTTAATTAGTTCTTTATCAGTTAAGTGCTGGATTTCATGCCATGCACATATTTTATTAAAGAATGTGTATGTCTTCCAGAAAAACATGTAAAATTTATAGTTCTGAAAGCGTACTTTTCAGTCACTTTGATAAAGATATTGCAGCAGCTGTTGGTGTGGGGAGTTCAAGCATTTCAAAGATCTTTTTAAATCCAAAGCAAAACATCTGTTGAACCACACTGCAGAGGAAAGCGTGGTTCACCACCAAAAACTGACAAACTATGTCCTGCAAAACAGCTTTATTAATCCTCAGAAAACAAACAACAACCTTCAGTTAGCTCTGGAAGCTTGAAAGGTTGTTAGGAATTTCTCTACAATGTAGCATAGGTTTGCACTTGCCAAGGTATTAAAAAGACTTAATAAATAAATAATTTTTAATTTGCTGTGACAAAAAAAATGCTCATCGTGAGCAAAACGAGACCAAAGACTACAGTAGTGATCATGGGAAAAAAAAGTAATTTGTTTTCTGAAGAAGCTTAATTTACACTTCAAGATTTAGCCATCTTCATGAGACTATAAAACATTACACCCCCAAAATATTTTGAGAGATATTTTTATTTCTCTTGGACCTAGAAAGCCTATCTCCATTAAATAAGGATAGCATCTGATAGATGTATTGATATATTGAGGCACAGAATTGATCCATATGAACAAGATGAGGTGAGATCTTTCAAGACAGTTGTGAAAATCGAGTAAGGCTTCATCTACTTCAGAGTTTGAGTAGGCCTGAAGGACTTTGAAGCTTTAGTCAAGGGCATACCTAAGTCCCCTTTCTGCTATCCTCCCATGACATCATTTTCTTCCTTTTTCAGTCAAAAATGGGCAACTATGTACTTATTGGTCAAGTTTAATTTCTTGGGTAGTTCCCGTGTTTAGAATGTAAGATCCTCGGCCAATGAGGATGAGAGTCAGTGGTGGGAGGGGGTATTTGCATAAGGGATTAAAAGTGTTAACCTTGCTGCAGAAGGTGTTTCCTCCCTTCCATTGCCGCCCTTCTCAAGAATGTGTAATAAACTTTGCTTTGCTTCTAGAGATCTCTCCAGCTTTTTTTATTAAATGGTGACCCCTCACCATTTCTGAACCACACACATAATTGTAGAAATCTTTAAATATAGATAAAATATTGTATTATCATAAAATATTTAAAATGTATCTAAGAAATACATTATAGATTAATTAGTTCAAATTCTTATTTTACATATGAAGAAACTGAGAACCCAGAAAAGTCACAGTACAAATTTTCCCTAGAGAATAAATGGCAGAGCCAGGATTCATTGGCACCTTGGATTACTGATTCAGAGCTCTTTCCATTTTAGCAAATAAATCAAAAGCTTGTCTGTACATTGTAATTAGATATCTGGATCCTAGGAATGCAATTTTTATTTTTAATTTTTAAAATTACATTTTAAATTCTAAACTTTTCCCCTCTTGTCCTCTTCACCCCACACTAGAGAAGTTCAGCATTTAACACAAATTTATAAATATATGTAATACCTTACTATGGCTACATAGTATGCATAGCATACATATATGATATGCATGTATCATATATGTATGCTATGCATATATCAGTTCTTTTTCTAGAGGAGGACAGCATCTTCCTTCGTATGTCCTTTGTAGTTGATTTGAGTATTTATAATAAGCAGAATCATTTGGCTGTTCATAATTATTCTTCAAGCAGTATTGCTGTTACTTTATATGACATTCTGTTTTACTCATTTCACTTTTCATTATTTCATACAAGTCTTTGTGTTTTTCTAAAATCAATCAGTTTAGGGCGACTAGGTTGTCTTTTGGATAGAGGACCAGTATTGGAGTCAGGAGGACCTGAGTTCAAATCTGATCTCAGACACTAGTCATTTACTACCTGAACAAGTCACTTAATAACTCTGATTGCCCTGCAAAAAATTAAATAAAATCAACCAACTCATTATTTCTTATAACACAGTACTGTTCCATCACAGAGCATAATTTGTTTATTCGTTTCCCAATTTATGGCATCCTCTCAACTTCTAATTCACTACAAAGAGAACTCTTATAAGTGTTTTAAAGTATATAGGTTTTTTTTTTTTTCCCTTTTCCGCAATCATCTTGGGTTCAGACCTAATAATGGTATTGCTGGGTTGAATGTTATATACAGTTTCATAACTTTTGGGACATGATTCTGAATTAGAAATGGTTAGCAATGTGTTAATGTCAAAGTTTTTTCACAGGTCCTCCAACATTTGCATTTTCCCCTTTTATCAAATTTTAGCCAATTTAATAGGTATGAGATGATATCTCAAAGTTGTTTTAAATTTCTGTAATCAATATTTATTCTGAAAAGGAAAATTATTTCAACTAGCTTTTCAGCTCAATTTCTAGGATTTTCTAAATATATCTTCATATCATCTGCAAAGGGAAAGGTTTTTTTTTTTTAACCTCATTACTCATTCTAATTCTTTCAATTTCTTTTTCTTATTGCTATTGTTAGCATTTCTAATATGATACTGAATAACATTGGCAATAATGGGCATTCTTATTTCACTCCTGATCTTATTGAGACTTTTAGTTTAGTTCCTTACAAATGATGTTTACTTATGGTTTTAGGCAGATGCTTCTTATCATTTTAAAGAAAAATTCATTTACATTTATACTTTGCTTTCAAGGGTTAAGAGTTTGGTAAGACTCCTTCAATTTACTTATAATGTCATCTAATTTTGATGCTTTTTTCTTAGAAAGTTCATTTATGACTTGTTCAGTTTTTCTTTCTAAAATAGGTTTAGATATTCTGTTCCTTCTGTTATGTAACCATTTCATATTTTTTATAAATACTATTTCATTTCACTTAAAATTTATTGCTATATAATTGGGCAGAATAACTTCTAACAATTACTTTGGTTTCATCATCATTAGTTTTGATACCAGTAACTTGGTTTTATTTAATGTATAATCTTTTTAAAAATCATATTAATTTTAGCAATTTTAGTCATTTTTCACAAAACCAGCTTTTCATTTTATTTGTTGATTCAAATTTTTTTTACATTAAGTTTTATTAATGTCACCTTTAATTTTTAGGATTTCCAATTTGATGTTAAATTAGTTTTAAAGTTTGTTCTTTTTTAGTTTTTTTTACTTGCATACCCAGTTCATTGGTCTGCTCCTTTTCTATTTTTGTTGTTGTAAGTATTTAGAAATAGAAATTTTCTTCTGAATATAGCTTTTGCTTTTTTCCCATATATTTCTATATGTTATTTCATTATCATTTTCTTTAATAAGATTATTTTTTTCTATGACTTGTTTACACCCACTCATTCTTTAAGATCAAGCTATTTAATCTCAAATTATTTTTTAATCTGTTTCTATGGTCCCTTATTTAATATAACTTATTGCATTATAATTTGAAAGAGACACATTTAATATTTTTGTTTTTATCTAGTTAGCTATAAAATTAATTATGTTTTAATATATACTCAATTTTTTGCAGTACTTTTCTTTCTTTTTTTTTTTTTATTTAATAATAACTTTGTATTGACAGAATCCATGCCAGGATAATTTTTACACAGCATTATCCCTTGCAATCACTTATGTTTCGTTTTTTCCCCTCCCTCCCTCCTCCCCCCCCCCCCAAGATGGCAAGCAGTCCTATATATGTTAAATATGTAGCAGTATATCCTAGATACAATACATATTTGCAGAACCGAACAGTTCTCCCACTTTGCAGTACTTTTCTATTCCTTCTCCCTTTTTTCATTTATCTCATATTATAACTTTCAGCTACTCTTAAGAATTCTTTTATTGTCTCACTTCAATCTATTTTCTATATCTGTTGCTTTAATTGTTTCACATTCTCTTATTTATTTATTTTTTGTTTGTTTTATAATTTCTTAGTGCCTTATGAAGTCATTAGCCATCCTTTGCCCAGTTTTAATTTTTAAGAAGTTATTTTCTTCTGTGAGGTTTTGGATTTCTTTTCCCATGTGGTTGATTTTCTTTTCATAATTTTCTTGATTTTTTTGCATTACTCTTATTTTTTCCTCATTTTTCCTTCATCCTCTCTTTTTTTGATTTTTTAAAGTTCATCTTAAAGTCTTACTAAAACTCTTTTTAAGCTTGGGACCATTTTGCTTTTTTTTCTCTTTAAAACTGAAGTAGCTGTTTTAACTTCACTGTTTTCTTCTGAGTTTAAATATAGATTTTTCTCTATCAATATAGTAGTTAGCTATGATTGGGTGTTCTCATTCTCTCTCTCCCCCACTCTCCTCCTTTCCCCCACTCTCCTCTTCTCCCCCTCTCTTCCCCACCCCACCTTCTTTCTATCCCCTTCCCTTTCTCTCCTCCTCCCCGCCATTGCTTCTCTATTAACTTTGTGTTAAAGTAGAACTCCCCCTGAGTTGTGGGGGATAATATCTTAGGATTCAGGGTTTTTGTGTTGTTATTTTCTGACCAGGAGGGCTGACCTCAGATACTCATCTCAAGCCATGATCAGGATACCCAGTAAAGGTCATGGAAACTTTCTTGTTCCCTGCAGTATCTCTGATATAGCTACAGTCTCTAGCTCTCCCTTCTACACTGAAACCAAAACCCCTGACTCTCCTCTCCAGTGAGTGCCCACAATCGGCAGGTTCCCTGCTTTTCTGCTACCATACTTAGTAACTTGTATTCACTTCTTCTCACCCAAAGCCATAGCCAAGAAATACATCTGGTTGGTACATTTGAGCCCAGCTTCTGAAGCCATCCAAGAACTCTGTAGTCTTCCCTTGAGCTGTTGTCTGACGCCCATATTGTGCTTTAAATGAAAGTCCCTGAAGCTGCCTCTAGAGCTGCCCTTGGGGCTTGTTGTTTGTTCCTTCTGGTGGTATCTGCCTGGAGGTTTGTATTATAGTCAGGCCAAGCTACCACCTAGAGAGGATAGGTTTTTTTTCCTAATTTATTCCTTAATTGTTTTAGAAGATAATGTATTTACCTTGCTTTAATTATTTCTGCAATTCAGAGTTCATTTTGAGGCACTATTTTATATTGTTTCTGGAAGACTGGAGAGAGTGTTAGGAGAGTCAGGTAATTTCCTGTCTTATTTTCCACCATCTTTTCTAGGAATATATTGTGCCATTCTCAAATGGCTTCAAATAAAATTTCATGCTAAATCAGAGATAAACAAGCCTCTATGGGAAAATAAATAAATGTTTTTCTCTGTCACTAGTTGTATTTTTTATAATGTAAACATGGAAGAAAAGATGCTTTTTGTTTTTTAAACTTAGTGAAGTACAGTGTAAATTGATTATCATCCTTATGGAATTTTTTTTCCTTTTATTACCATTTACTCATTTTTTCCAATGTCTTTTAAGAATAATTTTGTTATTCTTTATGTGTGAATATTGATTTAAAATTCTCCTAAAAATGATAAGTATGATGAATTAAGATAAAAATATTGGTATTTAAGAAAGGCTGTGAAGGGAGAGAAGGTATCATTGAAAGTTCTCTATCTGAAAAGATCAGGAATATCTGAGCTACATTGGAATATTGGGAGTAGGGAAGAAGTAGAACATGAGTTGTGGCAAATTTAAACATAAATGTTTGCCTGATAATATAATTAAGCAAGACTCCCTAAGTAAAGCAACCACTGAAAAAATGAATGGGAGAAGTCAGACTTGGTGAATAAGGAAACAGATTTTGAATATAATTTCAAATTCAAAGTCTTTTGGTGTGTGACAGTATAAGAGAAGAGGTGATAGAAATTATTCCAGCCTCTTCCATCTTTCTTCTTATAGAGTTAACAAAGATTATAAATTATGTGTGACAATCTAAATATCATTTCTCTTATTTATAAAATATGTTCCCATACTTGAAAGAAATAGTGATATTTCTTTATCAGTTTATTTCAGAATTTCTTCTCAGTACTTGACATGTGAAAGAAGAGTGTGTTAAAGGGGCAGCCCATATTTATCTTAACAAAGTCAATATAATACTAAGATAAAGTTGAAAACACATGGAAATTGATCATAAAATAATGAGAGGGAGAAGGAGTATCAACAGTTTACCATTCATTATGTCAGCAGTGTACATCTAAAAAGGACCCTTTTATAAAATCTGTAAGTATAAATATTAGGGCTTAATGAAAACTCCAAGTTATTATATATAAACAGAATGATTCCATTTGAAAGGATTTCCTTATATTTATGAGGAATTGAAATCAGATCGCTCATTATGGAAAAAATTAATTATTTACATGCATCAGCCTTGTTTTTTCTACCACAAAAGGGGTTGCTACAAATATATTTTTTGTGTATATCTATATATGTCCTTTTTCTTTTCAAAAAATCTCTTTGGGATATAAACCTAGTAGTGATATTGTTGTGTTAAAGGGCATGCACAGTTTTATAGCCCTTTTGGCATAGTTCCAGTTGTTCTTTAGAATGGTTGGGATCATTTCAAAATTGTACCAGCTCCCATGTTTCTTACAACATTTATCTTTTTTTCTTTTCTGAAACATCAGCCAGTTGGATAGGTGTACCTCAATCTGAAGTGGTACTTCAGAGTTGTTTTAATTTGCATTTATCTAAACAATGATGGAAGATTTTTTTCCCCCATATTACTATAGTTAGCTTTAATTTCTTCATCTGAAAACTGCCTCTTCGTATCCTTTAACCACTTATCATTTTATCTGTTCTCAACTTTCCCTGGCATTCTTTCTCTCATCTTCTGATCTTCAACTTTTACTTTCACAAGAAAAATCTATATCATTCCCTGAAAATATGAGCTTTAGCCCTGACAGTGAGGGGTAACAGACAAATTTAATTCATAGCATGGCTTCATAACCAAAACATGGATATAGCAGGCATTTGTCCGAACTCAGAGAATACCTGTTACTGGTCAAAAACAAAACAATAATTCCATGAAACAGTTCTGGATTTTGCTGTGGCTGAGATCATCCAGAGAGTTAGTACAAAGGATTGTTGTTATAATAAACTCTGAGCGCAGCTTGCTTGCTGGGCCTTAGCTCTGGAAAACAGGGTCTCCTAATCTTTTCTTGGTAAATATTCTTTAAAATTTTTTTATTTTAGTTTTTTGGTTTTCATTTATTTGTTTAATATTTACCCCCAGTTACAATTAAAACTTTTTGCATTTGTTTTTAAAACTTTTGAGTTCCAGATTCTTTTCCTTAGTCCTATACCCAGCCCCATTAAGAAATCCCATGTGAAGTTATGCAAAATATTTCAATTTCCATAAAAGACCATGTGAAAAAAAAACATAGATCTCCCATTCCCCCAAAAAATAACTCCTTAAAAGAAATACAGTTTTAAAAAAGCGAAAGGGAGAGGGAGAAGTAAAAGGAGAAGAGGACGGGGAGGAGGTTTGGATAGGATTTTTCATCCTAAATCTTTCAGAGTAGTCATGGATCATTGTACTGCTGAGAATATCAAAGTTATTTATAGCTGGTCACCCCAGAATATTGCTATTACATTGTTTGCAGTACATTTTCACTTTCCTTGAGTTCCTGGAGACTTTGCAGGTATTTTTTTCTTTTCTGAGAGCATCCTACTCATCATTTCCCATAGAACAGTAATATTTCATGACAATCATGTACACAATTTATTCAGCCATTCCCCAATTGATGGATATCACCTCAATTTTCAATTTTTTGTCCTGGGAAGAGAGCTGCTACAAATATTTTTGTACATATAGGTCTTTTTCTTTAAAAAAAAAATCCCTTTTGTATTCATACCTAGTAATGGTATTGTTAGATGAAAGGATATACGTGAATTTATAGCTCTTTGGGCATAGATCATCTACTTTAATCAATTATCAGTTGGGGCATGGCCCTTTTTTTTTTTTTTAATTAATTTCACTTAGGTTCCTCAGTGTTTGAGAAATAAGACTTCATCAGAGAAACTTGCTTCAAAATTCTTTTTACAATTGTTATTAATAAAAACATTCTCTCCCACCCCCACTCTCCCACCCCCCACCCCTTTTCATCCTAAGCCTCCTGAAAAATGTTTTGGCACTCAGCACTCCTTTGCCATCACCCTCCCTCATTTCCATATCCCATTCCCCCTCTCTTGTACTGCAGGGTAAGATATATTTCTATATGTATATTAAGTGTCTATGTTATTTCCTCTTTGAGCCAATTCTGATAAGAGTAAAATTCACTCATTCTCTCTCTTCTTCTTCTATTTCCGTATAAAAAAAAGCTTTTTCTTGCCTCTTTTTTTTATGGTAAATGATTTACACCATTCCACTTCTCCCTTTCTCTTTCCTAGTAAATTCCTCTCACCTCTTAATTTCATCAATTTTTAAAGATACTGTCCCTTCATATTCAACTCACACCTGTATTCTCTGTCTATATATGCTTCTTAAAACTGACATAATGATGAAAAAGTTCTAATGTATCCTCTTCCCATGTAAAAATGTAAACAGATAAGCCTGAAGTACCTTATGATATCACTTTACTGATTACCTCCTTATGTATCTCCTGAGTCCTATCTTTGAAAATCAAATTTTCCATTCAGCTTTGGTTTTTCATAAGGAATGTTAAAAATTCTCTATTTTATTGAATCTTCTCCTTTTCCTCTGAGGATTATACTCAGTTTTTGCTAGGTAAGTGATTCTTGGTTATTATCCTATCTTCAATGCTCTCCAGAATATTATATTCCAAACCTTCTGACCCTTTAATGTAAAAACTGCTAAATCTTGTTATAGTGGCACCACTATACTTAAATTTTTTCTTTATGGATGCTTGAAACATTTTCTCCTTGACTTGAAAGTTCTGGAATTTGACTGTAATACACCTGGGAGTTTTCATTTTGGAATATCTGTCAGGATGAATTCTTTCAATTTCTATTTTACCCTGTGATTCTAGAATATAGGACAATTTTCTTTGATAATTTCTTGAAAAATGATGTCCAGACTCACTCTCTCTCTCTTTCTCTCTCTCTTTCTTTTATTTTTTTTGATCCTGACTTTCAGGTAGATCAATAATTTTTAAATTTTCTCTCCTAGATATATTTTCCATTAAATATATTTCCAATTAAATAGTTCACTATTTATTTATTTTTTTATTTTTTCATTCTTTTAGTTTTGCTTAATTGTATCTTGATTTCTCATAAAGTCATTACCTTCTGTTCAATTCTAATTTTTAAGGAATTATTTTCCTCAGTGACCTTTTTTAACCTCCTTTCCCAAATGGACAATTTTGCTTTTTATGCCATTCTTCTTCTCATTAGCTTTTTGCAGTTCCTCTTATACTACTCTTAATTCTTTTCTTATTTTTTCCTCTATCTCTTTTACTTGATTTTCAAAATCCCTTAGCCTGAGCTTAATTTTCTTGAAGGCTTTGGATGTAGGAACTTTGACTTTGTTATCATCTTCTGAGTGTGTTTTGATCTTCCTTGTCACCATAGTAACTTTCTGTGGTCAGAAATATTTTCTATTTTCTGCTCATTTTCCAAGCCTATTACTTGGCTTTTCAAAAAAACCCTTTATTAAAGCAGGGTTTTGTTTCCAGGGTGGAGAAAATACACTGTCTCAAGTTCACAAACCTTCTTTTCTGTCCTGGAGCTGTTATAAGTGTCCCCATCTCACTGTCTGATGCTGGGCTGGAGCTGGTACCAAAGTTGCACTAATACATCTTATGCTGGGATTGTGCTCTGGACTCCCACCCTTTGCCACAGACCTTCTCTGTTAACCTTCCAAGTCTTTCCTGGTGTCTTTGTGCTGAGAGATATAGAAACTGCCTCTGCCCCTGAATCAGAGATCCTTAGACCCATTTCTGCCCTAGTGGAATCAGACTGGAGTGCAGCAGTCCTGCACCAGGTGCACACTGGACTTATACCCTGGTGTCACAGGCCTTTTTTGCTGACCTGCTAAGTTGGTTTCAGCTGGAAAATGTTCTCCTTCATCTTTTTGGGTGTTCTGACATTCTAAAATGTGCTTAGAGTTATGATTTAAAGGAATTTGGAGTGATTTGAGGGGAAGAGATTGAGCGAGTTCCTGTCTTTATTCCACCATTTTGGGCTCTGCCTCTCAGCTCCTAATATCTTGGCACCACTTGTTGAACATTTTAAACTGGTTATGTGATCGACATTTCTAATTCATTTATTCTCAAAATATAATTCTGTTTCCTGCCAAACATACTCTTCTTCCAAATATTTTATTAATATCAAAAGTACCCACCATCCTTCTAGTAACTTATATTTGCAGCCTTTGTATCTTCTTTGATTCTGCTCCTTCCTTTACTCTATGTAATTAAATTTTTTTTGTTACAATTGATATTGTTTCAATTTTTAGCCAGTCCTACATTCTTGAGACAGCATTCTGTGATGAGCTGCAGAAACACAACTAAATTTTTTAGTATTGTGTCTAAAGTAAATAGACCATAGATAAGAATTTGAGTGAGTTAAACTTTTATTATTAACATTCATGAGCTTTATACCTTATATTCTTTTTCTGGACTTATGCTTACATTTTGGTTCTTCAACATTTCTTTGATATTTGAGATTAGAAAGTAAGCAGTTAAATGTTTTACTATATTAAAATGAACAAAAAGGAAATCTCTGCTTATTGAATCACAATAGGGGTGCTACAGTAGTCATTACTTTTAAGTATATAGCAGCAATACTTGGGTAAATAAGAACAGGAGATCAAATTTTGCAATAGAGGCACAGAAGATATTGGCAATGCAGTGGATACAGTGCCAAGCATGGATACAGAAAGACTTTTTTTCCTGAATTCACATATAGCCTCAGATATTTCTTAACTGTGTGATGCTGGACAAGCCATTTAATCCTATTTGTCTCAGTTTCTTTTTCTGTAAAATGAGTTGGAGAAGAAAATGATAAACCACTCCATTATCTTGGCAAAAAACTCTTAAGAGGAGTCACATAATCTCTTGTGTAAGTCTCCTCTTACTCAGTCATTATTCTAATTCAGTTTCTTTTTACCACTTTCTCACATATTGAAATACCTTTTTGAATTGATCTCCCTCTCTGAAATCTTTCCCTATTCTAATTCCTATTTTCATATAGTTCCCAAAGTTATTTTCCTAAAGGACAAGTCTGATCATATCACTTTTTATTCAATAAGCCCTATTAGTTCCATATTAACTCTTATAAGAAATAGAAATTTCTCTTGATCATTTAAAACACGTCACAGTATGACCCTTTTCTGTCTTTGCAGTCTTCTTACACATTAGTCCTCTGTATGCACTCTGTAGTCAAGCCTTATGGCATTCTTGTTGTTCCTTACATATTTCTCTTTGTTTCTTGTCACCATGTTTTTGTTTTATTTATACTCCAAGATGAAACACTTTCCCTTCTTCCCTCTTGGCATCTTTCAAGACTCAGTTCAAAGTCCTCCTTCTGCAAGAGGCTTTTCCTGGTTTCTAACAACTGTCTAGGCAGGGGTTCTCAAATTGTGGCCCACTGGTCAGATGCGGCAGCTGAGGACCTTTATCCCCTTTACCCAGAGCTATGAAGTTTCTTTTCTTAAAGGCCCACAAAACAAAGTTTTTGTTTTTACTATTATCCGGCCCTCCAACAGTCTGAGGGACAATGAACTGGCCCCCTATTTTAAGTTTGAGGACCCCTGCTCTGGTGCCTTCCCTATAAGTTTGTTTTGCATGTAGCTTATTGTTCTGGGTCAAATGTACATTGGTCCCCAGGCAAGGTAAGGATTTTGTTATGGTTTCTTTTCTTTTTTTTCTTTTATTTATTTTTTCCCAATTACATTCAGAACAAATTTATTTTTATATTTGTTTTAAAATTTTTTAAGTTCTAGATTCTCTCCCTTATCCTCATACACAATTAAGAAACCACATCTGAAGTTATGCAAAAAAATTTATGTAAAAGTCAAGATGTGAAAGAAAACATAGATCTCCTACCCTAATAAAAATAAAAACCCTCAAAAAATTTAAATTAAAAAAGGGAGCAATAGGAAAAAAAAAGAGCGAATGCTTCCATTTGTATTCAGACACAATCAGTTCCTTCTCTGGGTATGGATACAACTTTTCATTGTATGCTTGCAGAGTAACTGTGGATGATTGCACTACTGAGAATAGCAAAATTATTTACAGTTAGTCATCCTAGAACATTGCTATTACTGTATATGTCATTTCACTTTGCTTGAGTTCATGGAGAACTTTCCAGATTTTTCTGAGAGCATCCTGCTCATCATTTCTCATAGAACAATAATATTCCATTATAATCACATAATCACATGCCATAATTTATTTTGCAATTCCTCAATTGATGGATATCCCCTCAGTTTCCAATTTTCTTTTTGTCCTGAGAAGATAGCTTCTATAAATATTTGTGTACATATAGGTCCTTTTTTTTTTTTTAAATCATTTTTGGGATTCATGCCTAGTAGTGGTATTATTAGATCAAAGGATATGCATGGTTCTATAGCTCTTTGGATATAATATCTTTTGATCATTTGTCAATTGGGGCATGACTTTTATTTTTTATAAATTTGATTCCATTCCCTATATATTTGAGAAATAAGGCCTTATCAGAGAAACTTGCTTCAAAATTATTTTTATTGTTACAATTGCTAACTGTATTTCCCCCCTTTTATTCTATTCTCCTTTCACTCTGTCTCTCTCAAAAATGTCCAACCTCCAATATGTAAATGAAAGCTAATGACTTTGTGTGAACTCAAGATATATAAAGCAAAACCAAAAGAATGAAAAATAAGGGGGAAATGTGAAATGTCTCATTGTAAAAACAGATAGATAATTTAAAATTAAAAATTGCTACAGGAACATGGTAAATGGCAAGAGAAATAGTGCTGAGTGATTTCTTAAAAAACTGAGAGAATGCTTAGTGCAATGCTACTTACTTCCCTCTCTCTTCTATAACCCTCCTCTCTTCCTGTATCCCTTTCACCTCCTACTTTCCTGCAGTACAAGACAGATTTCTATACTCATATTGAGTTTGTATATTATTTCCTCTTTGACTCAATTCTGATGAAAAATAAGATTCACTTATTCACTCTTTCTTCTCCCTCTTCCCCATCCATTGTAAAGGCTTCTTCTTTCTACTTTTATGTCAGATAATATATGCCATTCCACCTGTCCCTTTTCTTTTTTCCCCAGTACATTTCTCTTACCCCTTAATTTAAGCTTTCAAATCTTGTATTCTGAGATTATTATTTAGTCTCTTCTTAAATTAGGATCACTTATACAGAGATTTGAATGAAAGTTTTCTTTGTAAGTTTTAAGAGTTTTAAAACAAGGGGACTCAATCATTTTCTAGAGAAATGTCAAAACTCTCTATATATGTGCATTTGTGATGATGTATTTTCTGAATTAAGGAAAAGAAAAGAAAGCACTGTTCGTGATTGAAAGGTCTAAGTGAGATTTAAAACAAATATGTATAATTGACCTCAGGAAATTGAGGTTAGGAAGAATACTTTCTGATCCCATCTACTTTTGTTTCCAGATTGAGGTGGTGGCATGGTAGCTGCTGAGAGGCAAGAAGAGTTTTTTATTTTTCCTTTTAGTACAGGGAAAATAAAATCTCTTGATATGTTTGGAATTCTCCATTCTTTTTGATTCCCAGATGATTATTGGCAAAAAAGAAAAAAATATTATCTATTATGTTCACTTTAAGAAGTAATTCTTTGAAGGAGTTGGAAACCATAGGATTAGAATATTGTTTCTCATTCTACATAATGTCAAAAGGGAGAGATGAGAAATCTTATTTATGGCTTTAGGTGCTATGACACCATTTGGACCAACATTGAATTTATATTTTGGGAGACAAAGATTCCTTCTTGGAAGGTTTTAAGGATAAAAATAAAAGAAATTGCAAAGTAATTAAAATTGAAATACATGGAATATTATCTAATTATTATAGATAAAAATTATTCCAGGGAACTTTTGCCTCTAACTTGCTTAGGCTTTGGCCATGAGGATGATCCAAGATTGTTCTTCCAAGTGAGGGTTAAAAAATTTATGAATCATATGATCAATAAGATAAGAGGACTGGACTGTTTAATCTCTTCAATCTTTCAGAACTCTCCAGAACAGAAATTAGGAATCAAAGATAAAGCATCTTCAGTTGTCTGTGTAGACTAGAATCCAAAAGAAGATAACTGCCTACAAGAAAACCAGGGCAGCCAGGAAGCAGAAATAAGGAAGAAAGGAAGAAAGTCCTAGGAAGAAAGAGTCTGGAAATGCAATGTCATATTCAAAGAACAGTAAGGGTTACTAGATCTTAGAGTACATGGATAGTAATGAGATATAAGGACACTGGAAAGGTCAGAGAGGTTCAGGCTTTAAAGTTATTGAGTATGTTGCAGCATGCCTAGTACATGGTTAAAGAATATTGGTCTTGTCAGATCTGTAGTGTGAGTAAAATTGAAGCCTCAATTTATATCTAGATTATACCCTTCCAACAGTATTTAAATGCCAGGGGAAAGTAGACCAAAAAATAATTGGAAACTAAATAATCTCATACTAAAAAATGATTGGGTGAAACAGCAAATCATAGACATAATTAATAACTTCACCCAAGAAAACAACAATATTAAGATGCCATAGCAAAATATATGGGATGCAGTCAAAGCAGTAATAAGGGGAATTTTCATGTCTCTAGAGGGCTATTTGCATAAAATAGAGAAAGAGAAGGAAAATGAATTGGGTTTGCAACTAAAAATGCTAAAAAAGGAACACATTAAAAAGCCCCAATCAAACACTAAATTTGAAATTCTAAAAATACAAGGAGAGATCAATAAAATTGAAAGTAAAAAAAACTATTGAATTTTAATTAATAAAACTAAGAATTTGTTCTTTGAAAAAAAAACAACAAAATAGACAAACCCTTAGTAAATCTGATTTAAAAAAGGAAAGAGGAAAATCAAATTGTTAGTCTCAAAAATGAAAAGGGCAAACTCGCCACTAACGAAGAGGAAATTAGAGCAATAATTAGGAGTTACTTTGCCCAACTTTATGCCAATAAATTCGACAACTTAAATGAAATGGAAGAATACCTTCAAAAATATAGCTTGCCCAGATTAACAGAGGAAGAAGTAAAGATCCTAAATAGTCCTATCTTAGAAAAAGAAATAGAACAAGCTATTAACCAACTCCCTAAGAAAAAATCCCCAGGACCAGATGGATTTACATGTGAATTCTACCAAACATTTAAAGAACAATTAACTCCAATGCTATATAAACTATTTGAAAAAATAGGGATTGAAGGAGTCCTACCAAACTCTTTTTACAACACAGACATGGCATTGATACCTAAACCAGGTAGTCTGAAAACAGAGAAAGAAAATTATAGACCAATCTCCCTAATGAATATTGATGCTAAAATCTTAAATAAAATATTAGCAAAAAGATTACAGAAAATCATCCCCAGGATAATACACTATGACCAAGTAGGATTTATACCAGGAATGCAGGGCTGGTTCAATATTAGGAAAACTATTAGCATAATTGACTATATCAATAATCAAACTAACAAAAACCATATGATCATCTCAATAGATGCAGAAAAAGCATTTGATAAAATCCAACATCCATTCCTAATAAAAACACTTGAGAGTATAAGAATAAATGGACTTTTTCTTAAATTAATCAGGAGCATATATTTAAAACTATCAGTAAGCATCATATGCAATGGGGAAAAACTGGAACCTTTCCCAGTAAGATCTGGAGTGAAACAAGATTGCCCACTATCACCATTGTTATTCAATATTTTATTGGAAATGCTAGTTGGCAATAAGAGTTGAGAAAGAGATTAAAGGAATTAGAGTAGGCAATGAGGAAACCAAACTATCACTCTTTGCAGATGATATGATGGTATACTTAGAGAACCCCAGAGATTCTACTAAAAAACTATTAGAAATAATTCATAGCTTTAGCAAAGTTGCAGGATACAAAATAAATCCCCATAAATCCTCAACATTTTTATAAATCACCAACAAAATCCAACAGCAAGAGATACAAAGAGAAATTCCATTCAAAATAACTGTTGACAGCATAAAATATTTTGGAATCTATCTACCAAAGGAAAGTCAGGAATTACATGAGCATTACAAAAAAACTTTCCACACAGATAAAATCAGACTTAAATAATTGAAAAAATATTAAGTGCTCTTGGATAGGCCGAGCAAATATAATAAAGATGACAATACTCCCTAAACTAATCTATTTATTTAGTGCTATACCAATCAGACTTCCAAGAAAATATTTTAATGATCTAGAAAAAATAACAACAAAATTCATATGGAAGAACAAAAGATCCAGCATCTCAAGGGAATTAATGAAAAAAAAATCAAATTAAGGTGGCCTAGCTGTACCTGATCTAAAACTATATTATAAAGCAGCAGTCACCAAAACCATTTGGTATTGGCTAAGAAATAGATTAGTTGATCAGTGGAATAGGTTAGGTTCACAAGACAGAATAGTCAACTATAGCAATCTAGTGTTTGACAAACCCAAAGATCCTAAGTTTTGGGATAAGAATTCATTATTTGACAAAAACTGCTGAGATAACTGGAAATTAGTATGGCAGAAATTAGGCATGGACCCACACTTAACACCATATACTAAGATAAGATCAAAATAGGTCCATGATTAGGCATAAAGAACGAGATTATAAACTATCCTATGTTCCTCTAATTTATTTATCTCTCAGACTTGTGGAGGAGGAAGAAATTTGTGACCAAAGATGAACTAGGGACCATTACTAATCACAAAATAGAAAATTTTGATTACATCAAATTAAAAAGCCTCTGTACAAACAAAACTAATGCAAACAAGATTAGAAGGGAAGCAACAAACTGGGAAAACATCTTCACAGTTAAAGGTTCTGATAAAGGCCTAATTTCCAAAATATATAGAGACTTGACTTTATAAGAAATAAAGCCATTCTCCAATTGATAAATGATCAAAGGATACGAACAGACAATTTTCAGATGATGAAATTGAAATTATTTCCACTCATATGAAAGTATTCCAAATCACTACTGATTAGAGAAATGCAAATTAAGACAACTCTGAGATACCATTATACACCTGTCAGGTGTGTGAGGTGTAAGATGACAGGAAAAAATAATGATGAATGTTGGAAGGCATGCAGGAAAGCTGGGACACTGATGCATTGTTGGTGGAGTTGTGACCGAATCAAACCATTCTGGAGAGCAATCTGGAATTATGCCCAAAAAGTTAATCAAACTGTGCATACCCTTTGATCCAGCAGTGCTACTACTGGGCTTATACCCCAAAGAGATACAAAAGAAGGGAAAGGGACCTGTATGTGCCAAAATGTTTGTGGCAGCCCTGTTTGTAGTGGCTAGAAACTGGAAATTGAATGGATGCTCATCAATTGGAGAATGGTTGGGTAAATTGTGGTATATGACTGTTATGGAATATTATTGTTCTGTAAGAAATGACCAGCAGGATGAATACAGAGAGGCTTGGAGAGACTTACATGAACTGATGCTAAGTGAAATGAGCAGAACCAGGAGGTCATTATATACTTCAACAACAATATGTATGAGGATGTATTCTGATGGAAGTGGATTTCTTTGACAAAGAGACCTAACTCAGTTCTAACTCATCAATGATGGACAGAAACAGCTACACCCAAAGAAAGCACACTGGGAAATGAATGTAAATTGCATTTTTGTTTTTCTTCCTGGGTTATTTACACCTTCTGAATCCAATTCTCCCTGTGTAACAAGAGAACTGTTCGGTTCTGCATACATATATTGTATCTAGCATATATTGTGCCATATATAAGATGTATAGGACTGCTTGCCGTCTGAGGAGGGGGGTGGAGGGAGGAAGGGGAAAAATTGGAACAGAAGTGAGTGCAAGGGATAATGTTGTAAAAAATTACCCTGGCATGGGTTCTGTCAATAAAAAGTTATTTAAAAAAAAATAAAAAAGGCATTAATGATTCCATAGTTATTATTTTCTAGGTTAAGTAATATTTAAGAGCCAGGAGGCTATTTTTGTATTGTTTCTCTTTCAGTAGAAATTTCAGGATTGGAAAAGGAATAGCAAAGTTAATTTGGTGTCAGACAATTTTTTTAGAAAATTGTTTGGTTCAAATGAGTGTTGATAGATTGAATCCCATGCCTACTATTTCCTTTATTTTATGAAAAAATAATGTGGTGATGTACAAAGATTAAATAATGAGACTGATTCTACTACCATAGAAGGAAAACATAGTGTCATTACTTTAGAATTGTTTCTTAGATTTTTAAGACTACAACTAGTAACCAAAGAGCTCAAGATTGTAAATAATTGTTCTTGAACTAATATTAAGACTTTTTTTTAAAGGAAAACTATAGATTGAATCAGAAATTACCTAATTTTAGCTGAATTCCACACAAATTAAGCTTATTTCCTGTATACAGTACCAAATTGGGGCTTATGAATTCTTGAGTGCTTTTGTTTTTTTGTTGTTTTTATTTTTACTTGTTTAGTTTTTTTTGATTATACATGTATATTAATTTTTTAAAATATGCATATCTTTATGCATCATATTGGGTAAGAAAAATTAAAACAAAAGAAAAAACCATGAAAGAAAAAAAAAAACAGAAGAAAAAGAAAAAAAAAAAGTGAACATCGCATGTGTTGATTTACATTCATTCTCCATAGTACTCTTTCTGGATGTAGATGGCATTTTCTATCTAAAGTTAATTGAGATTTCCTTGGAGCCTTGAACTGCTGAGAAGAACCAAGTCTTTCATAGTTGATCGTTGTACAGTCTTGCTGTTACTATATATATTTTATTCCTAGTTCTACTTGTTTTGCTCAGCATCATTTCGTGTAAAACTTTCTAGGCTCTTCTAAAGTCAGTTTGTTCATTTTTATAGAACAATAATATTCCCTGTCATATATCAACTGATGGACAGCTATTCATTTTCCAATTCTTTGCCAAGTGCTTTTATTTTTTAATAATTATGTAGAATAAAATCACTCTTACTACTAGTAAGCAGATATTTCAAAGTTTAATATTAAATTTTGCAGAAAACATTTCTTTGTATGCAGGCATTCTTATTCAATAAAGAGAAAAATTAGTATTGTCTTAAAAGATAAGTAAAATTAATTTCTGCTCCATCTTAGATTAATCCCTATTTTAGAGGGAATAAAAAGGAAGGGAAGAGAAATAGGGAAAAGGTATCAAATGTGATTCTTTTTGTGATTTCCTTAAAGGCATAATGAATGTAACAATATTTCCTATTTCCTCTAGCAATACAGACTTGTATTTGTCCTTTTTTTGTCTTAGCCTGTCTGAACTTCCTATCTGTGTCCTACTAGGAAATCTTTGTAAAATGTCTAGATAACCAGTGTACTAAAGGACTTCTTTTAGATATTTTGACATTCCATGAGGACAAAATTTGAGCTGTCAATTTATTATCCTCTTCCCTAATAACAGGACCAGCCCCTTTCTTTTTCTAGTTATACATTTCCTAAATTATCTTACTTTTTGTATGTGAGTCATTGTTAATAGTACATAGGAATTTACTCATGCCCACTCTGAATTTTTTTATTGCCTTTTGGGTTACTTGCAGTTTTGAGTAATTGGTATCCTATATTTTGAAGACATATGGCAGTACAGGAAGAATATCAGTGTTAAAAAGGCAAAGTTTTGTGTTAGGGAGCTATCAAGATTATTGAAGGCACAATTGTTTACAAAATGCAATCTAATCTTCTACAACCCCCTCTATTCTGGACTCAGCTAACTTGCTATCCATTCAGTGGCATGTCATGGTTTGTTCAAAAAACATCTTTACTCCCTTTCTTTTTTTCATGAGGGAGTTAAGTTTGTCTCTTTTGAATGTTTCTCTAATTAAGAAATCGTTTCACATCCTGGGACTTAATAGAATTAATGGGATCCTATTATTAAATAGGATTACATAGAGGATCTCAGTTATTATGACAGAAAAATGCTTATTAATGTATAATATCATTATAATAAACAACAATGAACTGATGCTGAGTATCACTCCAATTATTATCATTATATTAATAATAATTGGAGTGATACTCAGCATCAGTTCATGTAATTCTTTCCAAATTTTTCTCAAATCATTCTTTTTGTCATTTTTTACAGCACAATAATATCCCATTACAATCATATATCACAGCTTGTTTGGTCTTTTCTCAGTTGACAGGTCTCACTTTGATTTCCAATTTGTAACCACCACAAAAAGAGCTGTAATAAATATTCTTGTACAAATAAGTCTCCTATCCATGATGTTGGTGGATCAAAGGGTATGCACAATTCTGTAGCCCTTTGGGCATAGTTCCAAATTGTTCTCTAGAATGATTGGATCATTTTACAACTCTATCAGTAATACATTAGTGTCCCAGTTTTCTCCTGGAGATAGGTTCTAACAAGAAGCAGCAAAGAATTTCTGTGGAGTCAGAATCATATCATATGGTAGGACCTAAGTTCATGTGAGAATAATTGGATGGTAAATTGGAAAAGAGAACCTAAGTCAAGAAGACCTGAGTTCAAAATCTACTTCAGACTTTTCTCATCTGTGTGACCCTGGACAAATCACTAGTTTAATAGCAATCCCCTTCACTGGATTGTGGGGATCAAATGAAATGAAACATAGTATCTTAAAGTGATATAGAAAACTATTACTATTACTATTTTATGCTTAACTCTTGATATATTTACAATCAATTAAGGGAAATTTGATATCTGGAAAAAAAAAAGCTGTGTTTTTTTTGTTTTTTTTTTGATTGGCATTAGTTTCTTTATGGCATTTGGTATGTAGTTTAAAAATATATACTTAGTTGTTCTTTTTCTGTACTTTATTCCAAAAGTTCACTAATAAAACTAATAAAATAGGTTCTGTGATAATGATTTTGCATTATTTTTTTAAATTTTTTTTCATTATAGCTTTTTATTTACAAGATATATGCATGGATAATTTTTCAGCATTGATAATTGCAAAATCTTTTGTTTCAATTTTTTCCCTCCTTCCCTTCACCCCCTCCCCCCAGATGGCAGGTTGACCAATACATGTAAAATATGTTAAAGTATAAGTTAAATACAATATATGTATAGATGTCCATACAGTTATTTTGCTGTACAAAAAGAATCGGACTTTGAAATAGTATCCAATTAACCTGTGAAGGAAATAAAAAATGATTTTGCATTATTTTAAAAATAAACTTTAGATGAAGTATTCAATCTTTATTTTACCTTTAGACCAAGGTGATTTATTTGTCCCCTTAATTAGGGAATATTTAAATAGAGGCAACTTGGTTTGATGTATGGAAACACTGCATTCAGGGTCTACCCCAAGCATTCAGTAATTGAGTACATGCAAATTATTTAATTTTTGTGTTTGAGCTCCCAGCTTGAGAGTTGCCAAAGTGATGAAATCATGAATTCTTCAGGTAGTTTATATAACTAAGGGATATTTAAAGAATCAATCACATCTAAATTAAGTGAGACAGAACAAAATGAATATCTTTTTTTTCCTCCCAAAAGTTTCTGGTGTGTACATATTAGAATACCAGTCAGCAAATATACACATACATACATACATACATGCATACTACAGTAAGTCTGTTTTAATTGTCTTACCCTCAGCATTCTCTGTCAAGTATTCATACATTTATTATGGAAATTACTTTTTATATGTCTTATATTTAAATTTCCATTGTACCTGTATAATGCCCTCTATATATAACAGGAGCAGGGGCCATTTCATTTTTGTGTTTTTACACCTCGTGCCTCACAGTGTTAGTCACATGATGCTACCTAAATTCTTGTTATATTGAATTTTTTTCTGTTACTGACCAATCAGATGATCTTGGACAGATTATAGCCTCAACTTCCTGAATTGTAATTATATGAATTCCAGGGTCCTATCTAGCTTTCCAATTCTATGATTGTACTTTTCATATAGCAATGAGTAATTTTCCATGTTTAATGCTAACTATAGAAGAATTTGGCCCTAGCATTTTATTTTATTGTTTTTGTATTATGTTTCAAGGGAAAGAATAATTAAAAAGTTTTCAGACCTTTAGGGAAAACTGAAGCTACTGGATCTTTCTGAAACATAATTGTTAGACTGATTTTCCTTTTATACTTCATAGGCATTCTGCTCTTCCAGATATAAAGAACATAGTGATAACCCAAAACAGAACTATCCATTGAAGCCATGGTCAAATCCATCTGACATTAGGTTAGAACTTAGAGTAGACAATCCTTTCTATTTTGAAGATTTTGAGATTCTTCAGTGAAGAAACTTTCCTTGATATCTTTTTTTTTGGTAATCCTTTTGTTTTGCCCTTCCTATATGTCTTATGTATGAGTTATTTCACATAACTTTTGTCTCCCTATGATCATGAAAGGCAGCATAGCTGCCAGATTACAGTTTTAGGACAAAAAAATCTGATATCAAGTTCTGTCTCTGATAAATATTAATTGCTTGATTTTGGACAAATAGCTTTATCTCTTTATCTCTTAGTGCTCAGTGCTTAAAGTTTAGGTAAACTTCAAAGTTGGTGCTGACCCATAGTGGAAAAGTACTTATTTTCACGTGGTGGTTACCAGTATCTAGTAGGTCTTATCCCAAGTCAGGTGATTTAAAACCAGAAGTAAGGGACCTTAATGATCATCTAATCCAATGGCCTGTTTGTTTTGTTGTTGTTGTTGTTGTTGTTGTTGTTTTTGTTGTTTTTGTTTATTGTTTTGTTTTTTACAGGTGAGGACATTGAAGAGAAGTTAAGTAACTTATCTAAGATCACATATGTAGTGATTAGCACATTCTTTGACCAGAAATTTAGCTTCTTTCTATTGTATCGCACAATTTCCCTAGGAATTAAACAGCAGGAATTACAAAACTGTTTATATTGTTGAACCTGGTAGTACTCCTGCTAGAAGTGTTACATAAAGATATTCGTTTATAGGAGGAAAGCACCTACTCACACAAAATTATTTATAGTAGCATTTTTCATAATAGCAAAAAGTTTGAGGACATGCATGTATAAATATATCTCATAAAATTATAAATAGAAAAAAAGTAAATGTGGAAAGACTTGTTCAGTGAAGTGATTCAGATTAAAGAAATAAGAAATTAAAAAAAATGCAACCATATAAGAGTAGCAAAAGCAACAAAATCTATATATATATATTTGTTCCCAAAGGTTCGGGAGGAAAGTCAGGAAAAACTAGAATGGTTTTCATTCTACCATGTTGAAATTTATAATAGCCATTAAAAGAGCAAGGAATAAAACTCCTAAATAATGGAAGTCTTAGGTTTTTTTTAAATACAGTTTTGGAGAGGTTCTGTTGATTTTTATTATATTTCCAATAAGAATACAAGATTACAAAAAGCAACTTTATTCTATTTTTGTTCCATGCAAAATATTAAGAAATGAAGTTTAAATGACAATATAAAGGAATATGTTGAACATAAAGAAAAATTTCCTGAAAGCACGAATGGTTAGATATTAGAATAGTTACAATATGTAGTTATCTTTTTCCAAATGCCTTTAAAATAAAAATATATCAATTCTATACTTTAGGTATGTTATTATCTATAAGTAGAAGAATAGGCAAGTTAACCTATGCAGTGTTACTCTGTGATGACCGTGTATTTAAAATCAGCCAGAGTCAGGAATTCAGATTAAGGGAAAAATCTTCAATCTTGATTGAAGTGAAGAGGTGAAAAAGAATTGCGATAGCAATATGGGCAAGAAAAATTGCAATAGCAATATGGGCAGCTGTGACAGGAAGCCAGCTAGCAGAGGGGGATCAATCGTAGGTGAAGGGCGGTGGTGATAGCAATGCGGGCAGCTGTGTCAAGACGCCAGCCAGCAGTCTCTCCTTCCACTTCCCTTTCCACTCCCTTTCCTCCACCCACCAAAAACGTCATTTCTATACAACACATCGGGACTTGCACAAAGAGTGGGCAGGGGCCATTCTTTCTCCAAGCATATATATATTAATAGAGTATAGTCCAATTACTATTTATTTAGCCTCATGTGCTTGGGACCTCAGTGCATCAACTCGAGCCTCAGCCCATTACATTACTCTGTTCTTTGGATGTTATAATTTGGAAAGAAATTTTAGGCTTTACTTTCTACTTTTATTTCAGAAAGGAAACCAAAATAGTCTTTTTATTATTTCAGCATTCAAAGGATAAATATGTTCGGCTCCAAAGTGTTATCCATTCATGAAATTGATTGTTTTAATGAGATATTAAAATGATATTACATAGATCCTTCAGTTGTGGAAAGGATTGAGAATTTGATTTTGGTAAGGTAAACTGTATAATTGATCCACGTCTTAAATGTTTATCTGTTAACTATGCTATTTCATTCTGAAGCTATCCATTTTCTCTTCTCTAGCCTGGGTTTTCTTTCCATTTCTCTTTTCTTCTTGCATCATTCCCACTGCAATTTATCTATGTCCCAGGGACTGAGAAGAGATGAGTTATTTATTATCTCTTTGAAGTATGGAGATTTATCTAGTTTTTTGCCTTGTGACTGAAAAACAAAACATTTCTATTTTCAATGTTTGTGTAGTAGAACTTCTTTTCTTTGGCTTCATTAAAATGCAGGAACCTGGGCTGGCACATTTGAGGTGTGGAAAATAAAAAGTCAGTGAGGAGAAATGCCTGTTTAGAGTTTTAAGTGACCAGTTTATAAGTAGAAACTTCTCTGTTTTTTAACTCCCTTAATCAAGTATATAACTTTGACCTTTCTTTCCCTGAATCTTTCATTTAAGGGGGAGAATTTCCAGTTTGGTTTAAGCCCTGAATCAAGGGTTGTTTATACTTAAAAATGCTTTTGATTACATTGATATTGCACTGTTGTTTTGTTCCTTAGTCCAAAGAGAAAAGATAAGGAATCAAGATTTTGGTGGAGTGTGGCTAGAAGGTTTTTGGGTTATTGTTGCTTTTTTTTTTTTAAGTTGTTGGATTTTATATTCACAAAAAAAAAAAAATATAAGTGAGATATTAAAGTGACTTTTACCTTGCTTCTCACCTATTTTGAAAGAGCCTGGGTAATTTACCCATATTAAAGTTTAAGTTTAAGTGAGTGAAGTTGCTTTTTTCTTTTTTCTTCTCTTTTTCTTCTTTTAAAGGCTAGTGAAATGAAAAATGGCTAGAGCTTAGATTTGTATGAACCTGCAGGTCTTTGAACAGAAAAAAAAAAAAAAAAGAGAGAAATGTCTTACTGTCTCCTCACTCAATATTGGGTATTAATTTTCATTTAACTATTTTTTATTCTGTCTTTTGCCACTGAAGATAGCCAACAAACAGTTATTGCCAGGTACTATGCTGAGCAGTCTGTCCCCAACAAGCTTGTACATTAACATATCTAAAAACATATAACATTTATAAGACACATTCAAAACACATACATACAAGTCACCTTTAATGGAAAGGAATTAATATCTGGGATCAGGATGAGGGGTATGAAGGAAAAAGAAAATACAGTGGTATTTAGTAAAGTCTTTTTTAAAAAACCAAGAATTCTGAAAGGTGGAAACAAGGAAGAGAATGTGTTTAACCCTGGGGAACAAATAGTACAAAGGCATAGGAATGAGAGATGGGGAGCTATATGTAAGGAATTCCAAATAGGCTAGTATTGGGAGTGGGAGAAATGTGTAAGAAAACTGGAATGACAGGAAGGGATCATGTTGTGAAAGCAATCTCTTTTTCTGTAGCACAATGGTATTGATTACATATAGATATCATAATGTGTTTAGCTAGTCCTCAGTTGATAAATAGCCCCTTGGTTTCCAATTTTTTTGCCACAATAAAAAGAATTGCTATACACATTTTTGTACATATGGGTCTTTTTCTTCTTTTAATTCTCATCCATTACTTTCTATTATGTCTCTCCCCTTCGGGTTTTTGAGTTTTTAAAGGTGAATATCTTCTAGATGTAAAATACTGCCCTAACATCCACTTTACTCTAAGCTTTTCCATTTTGAGCAGAGTGGCTTACTGCTGGGCGTTCCTGAAAGGTAGCTATGGGAGAGTGGAAGAAACACTTTATTCAGCTCCCTTTTTTAGGGCTTTAGTTTTTTTTTTTTTTTTTTTTTTTTGATTTGTGACATAAAAGGATCATACTAAATTATCCCTAAATTTCATTTCCAAATTTCAGTAAACCCAGAGTCTGTGGATAGAGTTTTCTGTTGACTGTTAATTAGCCATCTTTAATATGGAAGGTGGTTGTTTATTATTATTATGTAATATAATTCATTTTTAGTTTTGCTTTTGGTAATTTTAGTCAAGAGATTCATCTAAGTTTTTTTGGTATAAGTCATTTATGTTTATATTAAAACTATAGTTCACTTTGATTTTCACTTTTTACATAACACCTCCATTGAGTACATAAATTATTATCCTACTTTTATAGAGGAGAGAACTAAGATTGAGAATTTGTAACTTGTTCAAGATTCTTTTGACTAATAAATGGTGAAGCTAAGACTTGAATCTAGGTTTCTGACCTAATAAGACCTCTACTGTTATTCTTCCTATGCCATAACTTAACTATGCTACTATCATATCTGTTGTAGCAGCTACATCTAAGATTTCCTCTACTCCACTTCCTTTTCCCCCCACATTTCGTTTCTCTTTTTTATATCATAGTGTTTAAAGTCAAATTGAAGTTTTTAGAATCATTTTTTAGCCAGTTATTTATAGCTAGTATCAGTCTACTGTCTTTTCTAAAAATCTATGTTTAATCAATAATGATGAAAACATCACCTGTGCCTCTAAAGTCCTTCAATTTCCTGCTCTAGACTTAATCATTCTTTAGAGTTTTTAAAGGTTTTTTCTGAGAGTATCTTCTATTACCCACATGAAACACTAATATAATAGTTCTTAAGTTTTGACAAATCTCTTGTCTCATCTGGTAGGCTTTAGACATGGTAAACTTCACGATAATGCTAAGTTTACATAAGTACCTTTATACATGTTTCATCACCTTTGCCACTACAACACACCTCTTCTTTCTGGGGCTAATAATAGATGTTCTTTTTCTTAGTGGCATTTGTGAATCCTCTTACCATTCTGCTAAATAGAAGAAGCTATTTCCAATTCAAAAGATTTAGTCCTTCCTCTGTGACAAGAACTGCTTAATATTTACTTGGAAAAACACAGGTTCATCCTTTTATTTTCCTCATAGTCTTCCATCTTCCAACTTCTTTATTCCTTACTTTATTCCCAAGTCTTTTCTTTCTTGCTAAAAAAGTACCATCTTCCCTCATATGTACCAGAGAACAGAATTCTCCAGACATTTTGCTTTCTCCTCTGATAGACTGATTTTCATTCAGTGCATCATACTTGTTGGCTTCCTGTGACAAACATCAGATCTCACACAATCTGTGTAGGTTTCAAAAACAATTATTTTCCCTCTCTATCTGCTGAGATTAATTACTTATCATTTTCCCTCAACTACTTTGATTCTTAAAGTCACAAAACCAATAAGGCATTGGTTATACCTGTTGCTGCAGATTCTCTTCTCTTGGTCACATTTGGGGTTTGTGAACTTGTGTTTTTATGGACATTTTGTTTCAGTAGAAAGCCCTTGGTGCAGAGTTATTTAAGTTTGAATTCTGCCTCTTTTACTTATTTTGTAATTTTATGCCTCATTTCATCTCTCTCACTAGATGGTAGCTAAGGGACTGTCTGACTCTCTTCTAGTTTCTTCTAGGTAATTACCACATCCTTGCCAATGCTGTAATTGCCTGAAGTATAAATAGTATCATTAAGCAGAGGAAATCCTTGGGAAGCTTTGCCAATCCAATTGTCCATTCTCTCAAAATCATGGAATCTCTGTGTATAAGGAACATCAGAGTCTATGGAGTCCAACTTACAGAAATGGTATGCTTACCATACAGCATCTCCAATAAGTGACCATTTAACTATATTAAAAATGATGAATCTTTTTTTGTGTTCAAGGAAAGAGAAATATCACATCTCTTCTGATATATTGAGATTTGAGAACAAGATATCTTTGCTTTCCTTACCTGGTTTCTTAATTTCATAGTCATTTGCAAAAATTATACCTGCTTTTTGAAGTTGTTGAAAACTGATACTTTATAGATAAATTACAAAAGCATTAGTGTTTATTGTTGAAAATGCTGATCACTTTGGATTTTTCTTTTAACAGTGCTGTAAAAGGTAAAACTTGGATCTCTTGGAACTTTTGAGTGTTGGAAATTTGTGTTGTCATTATGATTTTAAAATGAGAACTGGAAATTTAGTTATCTTAGACGAGCCTTCATGTGTATGGAAGACCTAAGATATACTTTAAAAATATGCTTAAAACTATTGATAACTTTTAAAACATTTTTTTTCTTTTTTTCAGGTGACTTTTACAAAGAGAAAATTTGGCTTGATGAAGAAAGCCTATGAACTTAGTGTGCTTTGTGACTGTGAAATAGCACTCATCATTTTTAACAGCTCTAACAAACTATTTCAATATGCCAGCACTGACATGGACAAAGTCCTCCTCAAGTATACAGAATATAATGAACCTCATGAGAGCAGAACCAATTCGGATATTGTTGAGGTAACACATATATCTAGAAATGACTAATTTAAAGATAATCAATATTTTACATTTTAATTATAATTTGAGTAATTAAATTAAGTTTTGTGTTTGAAATTGAAAGACTAAAAAGTGAACATTTGTATTCTGGTTTCTCAACTGCAAAGTGATATGATTTGGTTACAGGGAGAATTGGTTTTCTCTTTAAATATAATGCCTACCTTCTAAAAATAATTTCTTGTTGATTTAGTAACTTAAACATTATAAATCCCTCTGAGAAAATTTTGAAAGTATACGAAAAATATATTAAGCTAACCTAACTATTTATCTACAGCTTTTTAGCTTGTTTTATGTTAAAAAGTTAGAATTGTATCAAAATTATGTTGTGCAGTTTTAATTGTTTTATTTTCATTAATAAATATCCTTAACTTCAAAAATTTAATGACATAGAAAAAAGATAGAAATCATATTTTTATATTGGAACAGAGCTTAATGTTGGAGGGCCATAGTAACAGGGTATATATATAGTTCCTCCTTCTTGATTGTTCTCCTAGACATTTCCTCACTCTCATCAGTAGACCTATTGTTTTATCAGAGAAAAAAAGGCAAAGGTTTCCTACTTAAAAACAATATACCAAACCAAACCTTCCCAGCAAAAGGAATAAAACCTAATTTCTGGTTTTATCTTACTCTGCCTCAGAACCACAAAATGTATTTATTTTTCTTTAGTCCATAGAAATACTAAGTACTCTTTTAAAATAAATAGTATAGGGTTTTTTTCCCCACCTTAAACATGTAAAAATATTCTTTCATTTATAAAATCTGGCTTCTGCCTTACCTAGGAAATAACAGAATTTAGTAGACTTTTGTAGTATTTTTTAATATTATGTGACCATTCAGGTACATTACATTTTCCATTACCAAAAATGTTGTGGAATGCAAGACAAAATTAATTTTACAAGAATTGAATAAAACCAAAGTATAATTTTTTTCTCTAAAAATTGATGGAAAGAGAATTTTTAATGATTTCATTGTCTAGGAGTTTTAATTTATTTGGCTTTGCCGAGATCATTTGTGTTACGTTATAGTGCTAAGATGATTACATAATATATTTTAAGTGTATTTTATGATATTTCTTTATACAGAATTCTTTTGGCTTCATGATATATATGTTATATACATACATATACATACACATGTTTAAAATGACTAAACTATTTGAATTTTTCTAAGTGTTTTTGCTAATTTTAAGCAATAGTTAAATTTTTAAATGAGATGAGGTAGCAAAATATAGCATAATTGGTGGAAATCATCTTCTTGTTCATTTTTTGGCCACAGTTTGTTGAATGCTGTCTGAGTTTATCTTTTGAAATGCATGTCAGTTCATTTTATATTACATAAAGATTCTGTTAGTTGAACTATATACTATATAACTATGACTTTCCTCCCCATGTTTAATCTATAAACCTTATTTTAAAATCATGTAAATGACTATATCATTTAATACTTGAAGTAATACTTGGAAAATATTAGCTAACCTTGTTTGTTATATCCTGAAAACCCTTCACCTGCATGTGATATCACACACTTAACCTTCAGCCTTTGTTACTTATTATAAATTCTATATATAATTTATAGTTAACTAAGATTTCAATTTAAGATTGATCCTTGTATTAAAAATGCTGGCCCACGAGTATTTATTTTACTTCCAATATTTCATTGTTCCAGATGTTCTTATCTCTATTGGGAAGTTCTGAATACTTCTCAGATATGAAGATCTATCTCTTTAAAAAATGAAATATATATTCTGATTTTTATATATAGCTTTTCTTACTCCATCTCATTTGTGTCAGTGTCAAAATAAAAGGGATATTTTATATTCTTCTTAAAAAATATCTGCTTTAGTTATGTGTAAATTAGAACCCAGAATTGTGAATTATTGAGATTTTGATATGTGCTTTTTAAAATTACAAGTATATGAATGGTAAAATTATTCATATCACTTTTATGAAGCTCTAAGGAGCTAAATATAAAGAAGAGGGAGCATATTGGATTATTGAAAGAGTAAAGAATTAGTGAGTGTGTTTTGTTATTAAGGATTGAAAAAAACAGCTTTATTTTTTTGCCTGTTAAATTTCTGCTTGACTAAACCATGCTTTCTATTGGAAGACAGTGGATTACATACTTTATAGCTATAAATATCTTCTGTCTTTTTCATATAACAATGACACTACCAGCCTAGCATTAGTGTACACACTTTTTCTTCCAATAGTAGAAATGAATGATACTGAGACAGGTATAAAATTATTCATAAATTTATTTATAAATTCTTAAAAATATATATTTTATAAGTTAATATCTTATTCCTATTCTTCTACATAAATTCTTGAACAGATTCAAGCCTCAGGCTTTTTTATGGAATTCTGGCATAATCTTCATTTGACCTTGTATTATAAGTGTTGTCTTATTTCCCAAAACTTTGCACACAGTCATTTCTAATACAAATTGTTAGATGGGGAAAAAAAGTTCTCTATAAATTACAGCTAGTTGGCAATGAATTTCTGCACTGACCCATTAGAATTTAAAAATGGAAAAAAAACCCTGTAGTTTACCTAAGTACTATATTTGGACAAGTAGCAATCTTTAAATTGAGTGTACCAGTTAAATTACAGCTAACTCCATCACATTAAAGATGTCACCCTTACTTAAAAAGTATTGTACTTATGAAAGATGTTAATTAGGCTTATAGACTAATTTTAAAAATAACTCATACATTCTCTCACTTGGTTTTCTTCTGTGAGTAGAAGCGCATGTTTATGACTTTTTTTTTTATTGGTTGGTTTTGGTTTTATTTTCTCTCTCTCATGATGAGATCTTTTTGTACATCGTTTTGAACATTTATATTAGAATTACCTTAATTAAATTAAATTAAAATAAATAATTAGAATTACCTTAAAAAATGAAGGTCTAATAACTACCATTATGATAGCCAATGGAAATATTTTACTACTACTACTATAGTTACCTGCTAAGAATAATTTAAGATTTTTTGGTAGACATACTTTATTAATTAAAGCCAGTGTTTTGGCTGTGTTCAGTGTGTATGTGTATGTGTGTATATATATATATATATATATATATATATATATATATATATATATATATATACACATACATACATATATACATATATATATATATATGAACGCTGCTACATAAAGATCCTCATGTGTTTCATCCACAGCACCAAATAAAGTTTGTTTTTGGAGAATAGTATTCTAAGGAGAACATCAACAACAAGTTGTTCTTAACACTTAAATGATGTGAGATGTAGTGCTCACATTTATCTTTCAGTATCTTTTTTTTTTTTTGAATACAGAAAAATCAGTGTTGCATTTTCTTTTTCTGTATCACTTAAATTAGGTACTTGAAATGTAATTTCTTTTAAATGACATTAACTTTACAAATTCTGACCATTTAAGGCTTTTTAAAGGTTTTTTAAAAAAGGTTTTTAAGTTTCTAAAGGTTTTAAAAGTTTTTAAGGTTTTAAGTTTTTTTTTTAAACCAGTACTATTTTCTCCCCAATTCAATTAAAAGTTTTAAAATATTTTAAATATAGAACAAAATATTATATATGTGACTGGTCATTTTTTTAAAGCAAAGCTCATATTTTGAAAATTAAAGATTTTGCAAGAGATAAATGGAGAAAAGGGAAAAAACTGCTTCGTTATAAAAGTATTTATGAAACTTTACAGAGACAGCACAGTTGCTCTTTTTTAAATGACTTATTTTAAAAATTGATTTACATAATAATTTTAGCATAAGATTAAAAAGTTGAAAAAAATTTACAAATCATCTAGTCCTATCCTCTTGTCCCATTTTATAACATTATTATTGTATATTTTAATTACAAAAATTATTGTTTTTTATAAGCATAAAATGTTTTGAGGTTTCTTATACATTTTAATATTTCAATCTATGTTTTAATTGTCAGATTATAATTAAATTAAAAACAAATGAATAACAAAATTGTTTATTAGAGTCCTAAACTTTTTTGAATCCTATACTAAATAAGAGATTAAAATTCAGGAAAACGTAGGAATTATAGTGTGAACTAAAAAAAAAAATTCTAAAAACTTGCTAGATGAGAATTTTTGTTTATGGCAAGAAATGAAGACTTTGACCATAGATATCTCAAGGCCCACATCATCTTCTTTCCAATTTAATAGACACAATTGAAATAGTAAATTATATTGCTTTTTTTTTTTTTAGAAACTCACATTGCAGTAATATATTATATGATGATCATTTATAACTATTCAGCAGTTTAATCTTTCTTGTTATGAGGTTTTTACTTGAGGACTTTTCTCCATCTTCAAAAGGGAGACTATAGTAATATTTGTGGATTTTTGCTATTCAGAGAAATCTATAGAATATATTACTCTCATCCCTTTTATCATTTAATTTGTATGCCTAAGTGTCTCCACCCACAGATATAGATTATAATCTTTAGCAAACTTAAAAAAAAATTGCTGGTACAAAAACCCCCTGTTGGCCAACCTTTTGGTAATAAATTTTTTCAAATTTGATCTGGCTAAAGGGGAAAGTCTTATCCTAAGTAGCTATAAACAGGAAAAAAAAAAAAAAATGGAAAATTACAACATGTCCAACATTGAATAAAATACATAATCTGAAAAATTTGCAAAAACAACAAAATTATGCTTTTAAAAGTTAGCTGAAAGAAAGATTTAGTGGTACTTAGTATAAATAAGATTTGAAAGAAAGAAAAATTGGCTTTTTGTTAGACTATAATCTTCCCTCTTTCATGTTAGAACAGGGCTTTGTAGATTTCAGAGAATGGGAACTTGAAGGATTAAAAGTTACATGTTTATTCTTATTGACTTTTAAGTAAAATGAGCATTTCCTTCAGTTATTTAGAAATACACACACACTCACACGCTTCATATGGCACACACAAAAAAATATTAAGAACAATGACTATAAGAAGGAATTTCTATTTTCAGAAAAGAAAGAGCCCTCCTTAGCAAAAAATACATTGAGCTTTAGATAATAAAATGATATAATTGGAAATAGTGTGATTTAATTTTTTTCCCCACAGACTCTCATGAGAAAATTTGTTTTGTTGACTTGTTTCTTGCTTGGTTGTTTTGTATTAATTTGTTGATTGTAATAAATATAGTAGACAAAATTGGAAATGACACCTTTAATGAGGTAGTGGTGATAATAAGGTAGCTGTTGTCTCTAACAATGGTATTAGAAATAACAGGCAGTAAGTTAAAAATTAATGAAAAAAAAGGAAAAGTGCAGCTATTGATTTGTAAGGTAATTCAAAATGGCATGTCAGTTTGGTTATACATGAATTGTAAAGCAGAGAATGAATTTCTAAGACATTTTTACTTAATTTGCTTAACATAATTTTTGGTCCCTTATAGATTCATGGTGGGAAAGAGGGTAGTGGGGAGGAGGGAGTGCGTTTGCCACAACAATAAGCCAGGAAGAAAACAAAACTTTTCTCCTCTGCGGTCTGATGCTGATTTGTCCAAACTAAGGACATTGTTATGTTTTAGGCTTACAATATTGTAATAACTTTTTTAAAAGGCTTTTCAGCCAATAAACATTTTTTTCCCCATTTTACAGATAAGAAATGGAACAGACAGGGAACGGTTAAGAGGCTTGCCTAATGTTTTACAGGGCTGCAATGGAGCGGCAGGGAAAGGGGAAAAAAAATATTGTGACACCTGGAGACAAGACAAAGCTTCCCTCCACCTCCAGCCCCCTGCCCTGCTCCTTTATTGATAACAGAACCTGAAGCAGCAAGATGATGATTCACAGGGTGAGGCATACAATCCTCATGGCCCTCCTTCTCCTTCCCACATTTTGCTGCACCACCACTTCACACAATAATCACCATAGTTTCTTGCAATTTCAGTTTTAGTATTTTTATTTTGCAATATATTTTGAGTATTATTCATCATATGATTATCAGTTTTCTTTTATGTGCTTATTAAGAAAGTATGCTGCATTTCCAAATGTGATTTTGATTATTTTCAGGCCACAGTTTTTTTTTTTTTTTTTTTTTTTTTTTTTTAAAGGAATGTATCTTTTATTTTTTTAATGGGAATCAATGGGAACAGATAAGAGTTAATTCATACAACATCGCTTCACAGCCTACTTTTCAGCAATAAATCTCTTGTGTTTTAAAGAAAACTTCTACTGCATTCTGTATTGGTTCTCTTCAAGGTACAGATGCAGTGTTCGTTTTCTTTTTTTTAATTAAAGTGATTGGTAATACTAAAAAGCATTGGTGAAATATATTTGTGGAAGGCTAAACAGTTTCACGGGCTAATGTTTTTTAAGGCTATCTAGTTACTTATTTTATATTTGAACAAATTTGGCTACTTATTTTATATTTGAATAAATTTAGTTTTAGAGTGTTTTGTTTTACAAAAGAATTCTAATGAAATTATGATGGAAGGATGAGCTGTCATTCTAAAATCTTGCTTTAAGGTGGTAGGAAAGAATTGTCTCAGGTACTATGTTGGGGCATGTACTTTATCAGTAACTAACATATTTGTCTATATTTGATGAGCTGGGCAAATACAAGGAAAAAGATCGAGTTGTTTTGAAATTTATTTTTGTTGACTTGGGACTTGCAAATAGTTTATTAACAATTTGTCTTTCATGATACCATATTGCATTTCTTTCGAGGATAAATACACACTTTGCTTTTTGGAATGAGCAATAATGTAGAGGCAAAAGTGTCTTATTTTTAAGAAAGAAACAACTTTTAATTTCCCCTCTATTCTTCTCAGTTTTCAATCAAAATAATCATATCTTTTCAGGGTCACTTTTACTTCAAGAGTTTTCATCTTTTGTTATTCACCTTTACTTTAAGACAAAATGCTTGGTAAAAAGCTTTACTGTTTAGTCTTTAGAGTGATGATTTCCTTTAGTGGTTTCATAAACAATGAAAGGAGAAAAAATGAATTTAACTGCTTTTAAACAACCTAATAAGAATGAAAAGAAATTTCTAGTAAACAGTTTACTTTGAAAAATACCCAATGATTAGTATTTCTTTAATGTCATTTACAAATTCATGGTGCATTGATTCTGTTTAAGAAGATGAAAATAGTGAAAAATAAAATAAACTTAATACTTTCTTGTGCTAAGGGCTGATTTGGGAAGCATCCTAAAGCATTGATTTGTTCCCAATATAGCTCAATTCCATTCTTGTCTTTTTTTCCAAAGGAGGTAAATAATGTCCAAGTGATTACTTAAACTTGCAGTAAATTAATTATTTTCTTAATAACAAACAAACAAAAAAACCCAAACAGCAGTATTATGGATACTGTGAAAATATATCAAATTGTTTTGGAAAAGTGAAATAGTTAAAACTGGGTAAAACAGTAAATCTATATTTTACAAGGTAGTTTTGGTTATGTGTTATCTTACAGTTAATGATGTTCACTTGCCAGCCAAGAAGTGTCATGGAAGATTTTAAATGATAATCTTGACAAATTATTTAAATACAATAACTGTTTTGGAAAACACAAGGAAATAGCTGCAAAATATAACACAAGAGTTACCTTTCAGTATCCAGCACTTTCTCAAACCAATGTACCTTACAAAGTGAGAAGAATTTAAAAGACATACATTAATTTTGATAAGTTTAATTTTAATAAACACATGATTTTGGAGGTAAATCTGAGACAACTATTATATGTTGGGGTATATGCATATATACATATCTACATAATATATGCATTATTTTTTTCTAAAATTGACTAGAAATGGGTTGATAGTTGCTCAGTTTTTCTTTTTGTTTACTCCAAAGTTGAAAGTATTTATAAATATTATCAATTTTCAACTTGTGAGGTAGTTTAACCTTTAAAGTTGCAATAAAATTAATAGGAAAAGTTAGAGGCTAAAGTAAAAAACAAATTAGAGAACATAAACATTTAGCTTTATGCCCAAGCCAAAATGAACTTTTATTTCAAATTAGTTTATGGTATTAGAATGGAGAAAGACCTTCAGAATCATACAGTTCAACCCTTCATTTTTTATAGGAAACTGACATCCAAGGTAGAGTGTAGGATCACATAGCTAGTTGGGGGCAATCTCCCGACTCTCTTGCTGATTCTCATTTTACTACATCATCCTTATTTCATTGATCTTTATAAATGCTGTAGTTAAATGGACTATGGCAAGTTCTACCTCCAAGATCTACATGATAACTGATTATATGACCAAGGGCAAAGGACAGTTTCTCAGTGTCTCTGGCAACTGACTTTGAGTATAAGTTGCTAATAAGTATTGATCTTTATAAGTATATAGAAATTTTATATTACATTGATCTTTTTGAATGCTTGGGTTTATTGTCCACCCAAGCTGTGCGGAGCTCTGTAGCATCCTGTTCAACTTTAAAAATTTCTTAAATTGCAAAAGTACAGAAAGCTTATCCCTTTCCATCTATATTCTTTATGTTGTATAAAACAAACCCCTAACAATAAAAAGCTATTAAATTATCTTGCTGGAAGAAGTCTTTTCTTAGATATAGATGCACACTTGGTCTCAAAATATTTTAGGCAGAGCTTACACAATTGTTAAAAAATGGTTACCATGTAAGTATTAGAAAAATAATTGGAAGCTTTCTGCTTATTGTAATTTTTAATTGCAACTAATTATATTTAATATTAATTATTAATCTGTGTGGATCTATACAGGGCTATTGTTAAGTGATAATACTCAACACTTTTTTCTGTTCCTTAAACTTTTTCCAATCACGACCCCTTTTCACCTGAGAAATATTTTTATGCAATCCTGTCGCAAATTTGAGCTGATGCATTTCTGGTAGCATTCATGCATTCACAGTGTCCAAAGTGTGCATGTTGTGTGTTCAGAAGCAGAGCTGCAATGAAATTGCATGACCCAGCACAGACAAGTACTGCCAGAAACACCTCAGACTTACTACATATTTGATTTTGAATTGATTATTGATTGTTGTATTCAGAAATCTTTTGCTGTTGCTACATTTTTTGTAACCTCCACATTTAGTTATGGGTCATGACTCACAGTTTAAGAAACTTTACTCTGATATACACTTTAGTAAAGTTAAAGTTGAGTTTTTGCATTTTTCATTTAGTGAAATTTCAACTTTGTTATATTGTATTCACAAATGTAGATTCAGAAGTTCTTCAGAACCTGGCAATCATACTTATGTATGATTCTAGTAATTTTTCAATTTTAATAGAGAAGCAACATTACAGATATCTTGGATTTTTAAAAAATTCTTCTGAAATGGAAAAGATTTAAGAAAAAAACCTGAGGTGCAAAATTCATCTATTGTGCCCTTTCTCCTTTATGTGATAATTTATTTTACTGTTTAGACTTTTATTAACTTCTGTCCTCAAAGAGAGGAATATAGGATTTAGAGTAAAAGAATAATTTTCTTGGCATAAAATTTTTTTTAATTGAGGGAAAAATTTTGCTGTGGAGAATTGCCGGTGTGTCAACACTTAGATAAATAACTTGTCAGCAACTCATATTCACAATCAGTTATTATATGTTGGAGATAAAATTTGAACCCTTATCTTCTTGATTCCAAAGTTGTCCTGGTCTGTTTTGCTAGTGTGTCTTGTGTCTCATTCAAAACTTCACTTAATTATTTGTTTGCGCTTAAGCTATTCTAATCAGTAGAGAAAATCAAAATGTAATATGAACATTTTTTATATTTGGGGAAATACTTACTTTTAAATTTTCTAGTAATAACTTTTGAAATATTAAATATACTTTAATGAGTTTTTGCTTTTACTAGCATTTATTTGCTTTAAAGTAATTTTAATCAAGTAAAGTTTCTTTAGGTCTCACTATAATCCACTGACACACCAATATTAGAAAGTTTGAGAGACATGTAAACTTTTTAATTATTATTAATTGTGTAAAAGTAAGAAACTTATTTTTGTAAATGAACCTTCATAGCAGTTGCCAGCAAACCAGTTTGTTCCAAATTAATACATAAATACTTGGCTCATCTTGAATTAAAGACAATTTTTTTGTCTGTCTGAAATTTTTAAAAGAATATTTTTCTTCTTTTAACTGGTTTCTTATTTTCTAGAAATCGTTCAACTTAACTAATTCTTTGGGACTTAGGAAGTTTGTATTATAAAACAGATTTTTGTGTATATACAGAAAGTTGTTTTCATTCAATAGCTTTTGAATTCCTCTTTTGTGTAGCACTTTACTATAAAGTATTAATTTTTTTCATATCACTTTTATTTATATAAATATTTAGTTGTATAAATATTCAGCAGTACTTCATAAAATGGCACTACCACAGTATAAATTCATATAGGATGACAAAGAAGTAATTCTTTGTCAGATAATTAGCTGCAGGTGATTGTTATCTGATAATAGAATATTTATCATTGGTATTTGATATGTGTGTCTCATTAATAAAATAGAGTTAATTTTATTTTACTTTGTCTCATTTTTCTAGATTCCTTAAGTATATGTGTCTATTATGTTTGTAACAGCTAGATTGTTCAAGTGATACAAAAGTGTCAGCTTTAATATAGGATTATTCAGAGAATTAAATGAGATGATTCATATGAAAGAATTGATAGCATGACATGGGAGACGTTGGCACAGGAACATCCAGCATGGTGTGCTCTTATCAGACAAGGTGCTGTGCTCTATGAGCAAAGCAAAATTGAATCAACTCAAAAGAAACTTGAGATGTGCAGTTAGAGAATCTATCCCAAATGTTCATAGGGACTTTTGATGCCCAACCTCTGGCAAAGCATTCTGAACTCGTATTGGTCTAATCGGGCACAGTTTGGCACATTATGATATAGTGATATCATTTTGGTCCTCTTTGAGAACAAAAAATGACAACCAACCATTTTTAAAATGCATAAAACGCAATATAGACCAAAAATATTACATTTCTAATTTCCTAAGAGGAAATACTTGTTGAGATATGCAGAAACCTTTATTTTGTAGTTTAGGATATGTAGTCAATTCTTTAATGCTCTTCATGTACCATTTCTTGGATTATTAAATATATCTAATCAGATTATATTTTTTAAAAGTTGATTTTATTTGTAGAAGCCAGATAAGACAGTAGAGATAAGACAGTAGTAAAATCAATGGATCTATACTCCCAAGAGTCCTGGTATTTTATTTACTTCCTACTTTTATACCAGCCATGTGACTACTAGTGAGTTGCTTAATTCCTTGTTTGAAGGTGCCAGCCAGGGTACTAAAAATGGAAAGTCAAATACAAGCAAAAATAAGGACAATCCTTACTCCTAGTATAATGGAAGAAGACTACACATAAAAGAAAATTAAACAGGGGACAGAGAGGAAGATATATCTCTGTGTCCTAGTGGAAAAAATCTGGAGAGTCAGGAATGGAATCTGGAGAGGAATGAATACATGGATTTCTTAAAATGAGGTTTCTGGGAGAAACCAGACATCTTTACAAGCAATAAAAGTCATTTAGCAGAGATTTTTTTTTTTAATGTATATACCCACTGTATCCCAGATTCATCATCTATAAAATAGACTTCAGACGGTTCTAAGGATCAAATGACATAGTATATATAAGTATCTTGCAATTATGAAGTGTCCTTGTTATCATAATGATCATTTTATTAGTGCCAAGAGAGTAGTGGTAGAATAGATCGGGTACAGGACAGAAGGAAGGATTATTTTTTCATAACTATTTGTTCAGTGTTCAATGAATAGCCATAATAGAAAATCAAAGTAAAAGTTAGGAGTCCTATTTTGTTTGTTTCATTCTTATCTTGCCATTGACCTTGAGCAAGCTTACCCTCTGTGATGACAACTTTATTTGTAAAAGGAAGGATGGGACTAATTATCCTTAAAACAATTTTGTTCAAAAATTTTCTTTGTTACTGTACAGACTGTAAGTGCAGTTGAAATTCAGTTTTATTGAATAAACATTTATTAATCACATATTATGTGCTAGGCAATACACTAAGTGCAGAGAGGTACAAATAAGAAAAAGATAGCCCTGGACTTCAAGAATCTTACCATCTAATTGGAGAATTAGAAGAATTCTCCACATAAGAGAAAACTGGAAGGTGGGAGGAAGGGACACAACACTAGGATGGTACTGTGGAATTGAAACCAAGCAGAGCTGCAAATGCAGAATCTAGTAAATTGGAAGCCCAACTTCTGCCCTTTTTTAAGAAAGGTTTTGGATGGAGTATATACTTTACTTTCCAGCCTTCAGATCTAAGAGGAGAGGAAGCTGAGGGAGTTGGGAAGGTTGAGTTAAATAGTATTATAAGATGATTTCTGATGATTAGCTCATATAAGAAAGAATATGTCCTCTTGTTATGAGAAAGATAATTAAACTTCCTTTTATTGTCTGTTATGTATATGGAATTAAAAGTGAGAATTGGCTGGTTATATTTGTTGTGACTGAGCAGTTTGAAGCTTAATTCCATCATTATCCAAACAGTTACTCCACCACTTATCTACTGCATTCCCATTTCCAGGACTTTGTTCATTTTAATTTTGTGCGTAAAGTACAACCAACCAGTAATTGGAAAGTAGTTATTCTCTACTTTCTCTTACCAGGTTATGTATTTCTTTTGTAGACACATTATCATTGTTGTGATTATAATTTATTAAAATGCTTTTATATCTCTGATTTTGGATGGAGTGAAGATTCAGATAGAGGAAATAATATTCTTTTACTTGTGAAAAATGCCATGTCTTTTATTTCAATCTTAGATACTTCCAGATGAACATTCCAAAAGGTGGTAATGATCTTGATGCTTTTATATATCGGTCCCAATACTTATGTCTTAGATAAGCATAATTAATTTACATTATATAGATGGAGAAAGTAAAGAGGAAGGAGACCCATGATTTGCTAAAGTGTTTCACAATAAACACATAGAATAGCTGAGATTAAAAAATTAAAGAACCCCAAACTGTTTTTTAGTTCCTTAAATCGTATAATCTATCAGACAAGCACATTTAGAATATAAATTTATCAACATGTAAATTCTTTATATAATCACTTTGTATAGATGATCTCCAATTTGGTGCTATTAAATTGAAAATATTGCCATGTGGTACAAAAAGGTACTATGACATTTTTCTTTCTGCTTGAATAACACTTCAATAAAACATTCTAATGTCAAGTGGATTAACTAAGTAAATATATATCCTTTAAAATGTAGGTGAAAAAGCATGTCATCCATCTGCCATCTATCCGTCTATCTGTTCATCTTTCTGACATCTCTCCCAAAGCATTCACATCATAGATTTTGAATGAGTAAATAAATGTTGAATATTCTACTAAAACACTCAATAAGACTGATGCAGCTCTTAATCCATCTATGTCTACTTGTCATATATGAATCTTATCTATGTTTACTTAATAGGCTGGAGGCCTTCATTACTTTCTTCTGACAGTGTAGAGGTAGGTTCCCATGAAGCACTTTGGCTGTCTCTCATTCTTAATATGTGACCTGGCCTTTGTTTCTTCCTATTGTATGTTTTCTTCATGACTTCTTTTTACTATTATTCTTAAAATTTCCCATTAGTGATGCAGCTTGTTCACATTTCCTATACATTTCTTCATTGCTTTCTCTGTAATGTTTATTTTTTAATTTTTCATAGGCTTTTATGTACTTTGTTTCATTGCCAAAGAGCAACATCAATAAAATATCTCCCTTTGGGAGAAATTGAGGTCTTTAAAAGTATTTATAAATTTCCTAATTTCTTATCCATCTGTATTTTCTGTCTTGGGTATACATAATGATGGATGAGCTCTGTAGGATGTCTTTCCCAACTAATCTGGATTGTAAAATTCTTCATCCACTTGGTCTTTCCTATATGAATGGTAAAGCCAAACTATCTAATGGTTACAAACCTTTTCCAGGAGACTGTAGAGTCTCCTGTGGCCTAATGCAACCAGATGAGTGTCATGTAAGCAAAAGCATCTGGAAGACTTTACCACCCTTAGAGAGTCCCTTTTCAGCTTGAATTATGTTTTCAGTGTCCCCCATTACAGTGGGTAACACCTTTGGCAAACGTTTCTCTGTTTTATAGTTTACCTCATATTTATGATCAGAAGGTTGTTGGTCAGAGTTATTTTTCTTGTTATACCTTTTGAGGAATCTTGAATGTTTTTGTTATACAGATCTGAGATATTTTACTTTATTGAAATAAATGTTTTCTTTTTATAATGGAGAAACAAGCACAGTGGATTTCTCTAGATCTTTTGTTAATGGTGAATGGTAAAGATGCTATGTTAATTGAAAATGTCCACTTATTCCTTTTTAATATTATCATCAAAAAATGTCTTTGATATGTATATAGATGAATCTCCTAAAGATTTTGTGTAACTGGGAGAGTAAGCATATATATTAGTAATAGTTGATACTTTCTTGATTGTTTTATTTTGATAACTAATTAAGGTCTCAGTATTTTTTCTCCACACCTTTGGTACATTTTCCTCAAGATGCCTTGCATTTTGTTCCTCACATTTGTATTTCCTCCAACATCTACTCAATATCCATTTGATCCATCCGGCTGTACATCTGGAATTGTGTAGGTCTGAAGTGTAGTAATTCTATTGTAAAAAACAATCTGTTTTAATAATTTTTACAGATTTCTTTTGTTTTTCTTAAGTTTTTTGTCCTTTCATTTTCACTCTTCAGTGTCCTTGGGAGGAGTTTGCCTAATGGAATCTCTTGCTAAACTTTTAAAAAATTTGGCTTTTCTTTCACTGCTTCTTTCTGCTATATGAGATAGTACTGCTTTCTCTTTATCTATTTTCCTAAAAGTTTGCAAAAAACAGCTTTTATTATAAACCAGTTCCCTTTGGCCTCTTTATCTCTATATAAGAAGAAAACCTTTCTTCAGTTGGTGCTATGAATTGGGCAACATTTTATTCCCACAAGAAAGTGGAGATTTCATATTCAGATTGTATTAATACTTGTTTATATATACATGGATCATTTTAAAATTGAATGTAAAGTGTGATATGTTCAGTTATGGCACAAAATTCCCCCCATGAGTCTCTGATGTACATTTGCTAACAGTTTCTAATTCTGAAATTTAAAAAGCATGATATGTGATATTTTCAGTAAAAACTCATCTAAAATTCCCTTTGCATTCTAACAAGTTTCATTTCAAACTATATCAAGGAGAGTGGTTTTTTTTAATTATAACTTTTTATTTACAAGTTATATGCATGGATAATTTTATGGAATTGACAATTGCCCAACCTTTTGTTCCAATTTTTCCCCTCCTTTCCCCCACTCTCTTCCCCAGATGGCAGGTTGATCAATACATGTTAAATATGTTAAAGTATAAGGTAAATACAATATATGTATACATGTCCCAACAGTTATTTTGCTGTACAAAAAGAATCGGGCTTTGAAATAGTGTACAATCAATCTGTGAAGGAAATCAAAAATGCAGGTGGACAAAAATAGAGGGATTGGGAATTCTGTGTAGTGGTTCATCTCCCAGAGTTCTTTTACTGGGTGTAGCTGATTCAATTCATTACTGCTCTATTGAAACTGATTTGGTTCATGTCATTGTTGAAGATGGCCACATCCATTTCACCCAGTATCAGTTCATGTAAATCTCTGCAAGCCTTAAGGAGAGTGGTTTTTTAAATAGGTTTCTTGTTTTACCTAAATATTAGGACAACTATGGTTTAACTAAACTTCTAGATTTGAAATCTGAAACCTGTGTTCAAATTATAATTCTGTCATCAGTCCTCAGCTATTTTATCTATAAAAAATTGGAAAAAAATTTTGGCACCAACAGATTTTGAATACCCATTAATTATAAATATTAACACTTTATATTTGCAAGAAAGTTTTAGAGGAAACTATACCTCAAGGAGGTCTCTGCCCTCAGGGAGTTTATATTTTAATAGAGATGATTTAAACACAGACAAGAAAAGACTTCCCAGAGAACATAGCATCTTTGCTAATCCTTAAAAGAAGAAAAACATGTTTAAAGAGTAGATAAAGGAGGAAGGATAGTTTGTTCATCAAATGGTCAAATAGTGAAGTGCAGTTGTAATACAAAGGATTTAAAAGAATAACATGAAATAAGCTTGTAAAGTTAGATTGAAATCAATTTATGTTCAATTAATTTGCTTTTTAGCTCATAGGTTTAGAGAGTCTCTGGGAATTTTTGAGCAGGGGACATGGGAAGATTTGTAAGATTATTTTGGTAGCTTTGCAAAGGATAGATTGAGGTTTGGAAAAAGCAAAGTAATGGCAAAGAGATAAGTTGATAGTCTTTTTGTCTATAAAATTTCAAGTTATTTATTACTATTCATTGTTGATTTTTTTTTTAATGTAGAAAATTCCCCTAAGTCACATTCTGCCCTTTAGTAAGTAAATACACAGGCTTTTGCACCTTCCCAATCATATCTTCTGTATTATTTGATGTTCTTATCAGCTTCCATGGATTTATTTAACATTTCTAAGTGATGATTCTCAGATCTACCTATCTTCCCTCAGTTTCTTTGCTGACTCCAACCTTACATCTCCAACTGCCTTTCAGATATCTACAACAGGATGTCCAGTAAACATCTTAAACTCAGTTATGTTCAGAACAGAGCTCATTATATTTTCTCTAAACTTTGCCTTCCCTATTAATGTAGAGAGCTATGCTATTCTCTCAATTCCTCAGATTGATGAACTAGAAGTCATTCTGGATTCCTCACAGTCTTTCTCTCAATATCCAATCTGTTGCCAAGGCCTCCTGATTTTATCTTTTCAGCATCTCTCAAATATACCTCTTTCTCTCTTTTGATGTTGCCATTACTCTAATATAGGCACTTACCACCTCATACCTGGATTACTGCAGGAACCTGTGGATGATTCTGCCTGCCTCAAGTCTCTCCCCACTTCAGTGCATTCTCTCTTCAACCATTTAAGTGATTTTCCTAAAGTATGGGTTTGATCATGTCACTCCCATTCTCTCTAGGTACAAATCCAAAATGCTTTGTTTGGCATTTAAAGCTCTTCATAATCTAATCCCCTTCTTCTTATACATTACTCCATTTCTCATCTTCATCAACCTAATGACTAGTGCCACCTTTTTCATTGATCCAGTGACCATGGTCTCTTGGGTTGTTCCATGAACAATATAGTCCATGTCTCAGCATTCTCTCTGGCTGTCTCCTCTTTCTCTTCTCCCTCCCTTGCTTCAACTACTGATTTCCCTTGCTTCTTTTAAGTCCCTCCTGAAATACCATCCTCTACAGGAAGTTTCCCCTTTTATTCCATTGCCTGCCTTCTGTTAATTATTTTCTATTTATCATGTTTATAGCTTTCTTTGTATGTACTTGTTTGCATTTTCCTCCCCCTTGCAACTTATATTGTCAGTTTCTTGAGTTTAGGGACTGTCTTTTGCCTCTTTTTGCATCTCCAGTGCTTAGTATAGTGCTTGACACCACAGTAGGTAATTTAAAAATATTAATGATTGATTGAGTAGCTTTTCACATAGGAAAATTATAATTAAAAAGCATTGAGATAGAAAGATTGCTTGAATAGGTGAAAATGGGGAGAGGGGTGTTCTAAATGAAAAAAAGATTTATTCCAATATCTCATGTATTCTCTTCATAACCACAGTTAAAAGCCCTTATCATCTAGCATTCCCTCTGGTCTCCTTTCCTCAAGTCTCTCCTCACTCTAATCTATCTTTCATTCAACTGCCAAAGTGATCTTTGGCACAAGTCTGACCATATTCTTCTCCTAAACTAGTAAACTGGTGAGTCTCTGCCATCTTTAGGCTCAAATATAAAATTCTCTGATTTTTAAAGCCCTTCACAACATGGTCCTGTGCAAGTCTTTCTATACAAGGTAAGCACTTGTGTGGAGGTCACAAAAAACAATACAAGAACATTCTCAAGGTCTCTCTGCAAACTTTAGTATCTTTTTGATACATGAGAGATGCTGATACAAGGCTGGTAAGCATGGCATGCTGAAATCAAAGGAACCATACTTTGTGAACAAGACAGAATTTCAGTAGCTCAAAAGAAATGTGAGATATGCAAGTTTAGAGTTATCTCTCTCCCAAATGATCAAATGGACTATTTGTGCCTAATCTATGGTAGAGCCTTCTAAAGTTATATTGGTCCGAACAGACACAGTTGAACATGCTGTACCTTGACCCCAATATCATGATGTCATTTTGGTGGTCTTTGTATATGAAGGACAAACAATAACCATTCATCCATGTACTCTCTGATCCAGCAACAACTGACCTTATTCTTACTTTCATGTGACTCTTTTATCTCCCAGTATTGTGTCTGAAATTCTCTTTTTGTTCCTTACCTCTGTCTTCTAGCTTCCCTGGCTTCTTTTAAGTCTAGTTGAGATTCTACTTTCTGCAATCTGCATTTTCCTGACCACTTTGCTACTAGTGCCTTCTCTCTGAGCTTATTTGCTCTTACAATCTTAATATTTTATATGTGCATAATTGTTTGCATATAAACTGGTTTATTTCAGGGAATATATTTTTGCCTTTCTTGTATCTCCAATACTGAATATGCCTAGCATATAAGTAAGCACTTAATAAATGATTGTTTACTATTGACTGACTTAAAACTAAAATTTTCTAGTAGTACAGAATTGTCTCTTTTTACTATTCTTATTGCCTTGGAACTTGTGTAACTTTTCTGGTACTATAGAGTGAATAGTTTTACAAGTTTATAAATATGTGATAAAAATGGGATTTTTTTTTAAACTAAGAAAATAGGCCACCATTAAATTTGATCTTTTTTTGAAGGGATGATAACCAAATTGCCAAAAAAGAAAATTCACAATAAATAATATGGTAAAATAATTGTTAAGCTACTTTACCCAATTATCTATCATCAACACCCAAAACTTAATTTTCCCTTAAGATAAATAAATAAATCTAGGGCCCAAATGGACTTGTGAATTCCATTAACAGAACAATTTAGTCCCAGTGTTACATAAATTATAAACAAGAAAATAGGAGTAACTTTCACTTTCTTTCTTTGAGAAATGTTTGGTCCTGACACCAAAACATGAATAAATAGATGACAAAATTATAGGCCTATATTGCTATTGAATATTGATGCAAAAGTATTGGATAAAATATCAGCAGAAAGGCCAAATATTCAGAAGTTGACCAGGTTAGATTTATATCAGAAATCTAAGAATAAAACATGAAGAAAATTGTAAGTGTAATATTCCATATTAGTAGCAAAAAAACCAAATGATTGTCAATAGATACATAGAAAGTCTTCTTAAGAGTATGAAACTAATTCTGCTTTGTTTTTTTCTAGCAAATTTATTTTTAAGATATTTATGAAACATTTTGGTAGAGAAAATCTTTTTTTAATAGACTATCTCTTAATATGATGAATAGTATTTAAATCCTCAGGCTACATCCAGTTTTAATTTTCTTTTTATTGTGGTCATTGTACATATTGTTTTCTTTATTGTAGTTACTTTGTTCTGTATCAATTCATGGTTATCTGTATTCTTCACATTTATTATTTCTTGTAGCACAATTATATTTACAATTATTGAACATTTGCTTTGTTTCCAGTTCTATGCTGTTTTATGTTTGTATCTAGTTCTATGAAAAGAATTTGGTAAGGTTACTCATTTTGGAGACAAATTCAAAGCTAACAAGTTTAAGAGTAAAGTGAGGATATCCATTATTACCACTCTTATTTGACATTGTTCTAGAACTACTAATTATAACAAAAAAGGAAAATAAATTAAGATAATTATAGGCAAAAAGGAGAACATTTTCTCACTTTTAAGATACAATATTTTACTTAGAGAATCATAGACATAGTAAAATCTTACAAATGCGTCATGCTTTAGAGCTTTTCTAGTGATCTGTGTTCATTCTTTCAACAAGGCAACCAGTTGACGTCTGTTGGGCAATGCTGTATGTATAGTTTATTTGCCAAATATTTCATTGCTTTATCAGATCTCTCTCATTTCATAGATATATATCTCAATCACATCATAACTCTTCTCTTAACATTTTTTTTGTGTTCTCCATAAATCCATGAGAAAGCATGCTTAAAAAAACTCTTTCAATATACCTTTTTTATGTTTGATTACTTATTGTACATGGGCTATCAAATGTTGGAAATATGATTTGGCCTACTTTTGCCTATCAAACATCTCTGTTGCTCCCATGGTTGCTAGCAGTTTTGTTCCTTAGCACAGTGTCTATCACATAGTGGGTGATTAATAAATGTTTATTGATTAGTTGGTTGATTCTTGAGGGAGTGTGGTCTTCAATATTTGAATCCTATGACATAATTAAGGAACAATTATGTTAAATAGATTGATTTTTATACCAGAGGCCAGCTTGTGATATCGAAAGGGCTGCATAATTTCAAAAAATATAGTTTAGTCACATTTCTTATTCCTATTCAGTAATAGAACCAAATTATTATCCATAGGTAATTCTTTATTTGCTAACTCAATAGATATATTATCTGGGTAATAATTATTTTATCATCTATTTGAATTTTCATGGATCTTATTGAGGAAGCCTAATAACTTAGATTTTAAAATTCTCTTACAATGCATCTTTCATGGTTATATTTATTATACAAGATTATTTGAAAAAAACAGCCATCAAGACCTCTTCAAAAGATCTCTGATAGCTAAATTTAAGCAAGACATTACAAGAAAACATAGTCACTCAAGACATTCATCATTATAAAGAATACCTTATACAAGATCCCAGTAAAAAGGTTCCATGTGATTGATGTGACCCTGCAACGTAAATGATTACAGATAACAGTATTTCACCAAAGTAATGGTGATACCTGAAAATGCTAATAATTAACCTATCTACCTGGAGAGAAAAAAACTTGATAGTTTGGCCCATAACTGTAGAAATTCTTTTTTTTTTTAATTCTTTTTTTTATTATAGCTTTTTATTTACAAGATATATGCATAGGTAATTTTTCAGCATTGGCAGTTACAAATCCTTTTGTTCCAATTTTTCCCCTCCTTCCCACCACCACCTCCCCCAGATGGCAGGTTGACCAACACATGTTAAATATGTTAAAATATAAATTAAAAACAATATATGTATACATGTCTAAACAGTTATTTTGCTGTACAAAAAAGAATTGGACTTTGAAATAGTGTACAATTAGCCTGTGAAGGAAATCAAAAATGCAGGCAGAAAAATAATAGAGGGATTGGGAATTCTATGTAGTGGTTCATAGTCATCTCCCAGAGTTCTTTCCTTGGGTATAGCTAGTTCAGTTCATTACTGCTCTATTGGAACTGATTTAGTTCATCTCATTGTTGAAGAGGGCCACGTCCATCAGAATTGATTATCATATAGTATTGTTGTTGAAGTATATAATGATCTTCTGGTCCTGCTCATTTCACTCATCATCAGTTCATGTAAGTCTCTCCAGGTCTTTCTGAAATCATCCTGCTGGTTATTTCTTACAGAACAATAATATTCCATAATATTCATATACCCTAATTTATTCAGCCGTTCTCCAATTGATGGGCATCCACTCAGTTTCCATTTTATGGCCACTACAAAGAGGGCTGCCACAAACATTCTTGCACATACAGGTCCCTTTCCCTTCTTTAAAATCTCATTGGGATATATGCCCCATAGTAACACTGCTGGGTGAAAGGGTATGAACAATAACTATAGAAATTCTTAATGTGTTTTAATGGAACCTGGGCTATCTTTAGTTCTGAAACAGAGATTCAGTAAACAGCTATTGGAAACATTGCATTTTATTCCAGGTCTTTTGTTAAATAGTGGTTTATATAGCAAATACTCCTAATAAACATTCAGACTTTCTTTCTTGTGTTTTATCTATAACTAAATAATTATATCTAAATTTAAGATAAACAGAACATTGTAGTCCCTTGGATTTGTAAACATTTCACTTTGTTTACATATTTTTAAAATAATTAAATGAACAAAAGAAACTTTAAGATTAGTTGGTGTTAGTATACAATAAAATGGAATCTTGAGATATAGTAATTATAGTAACATGTATTATATTCCCTTTTGCCTAATTTTTCTTCTCCAAATTAGAAATGTCCATTTTTTTTTTCGGATTTTGAACTGTGTGCTTAGGTGGAAAGGAAAGAATAGAAGCAAAAGAATAGGGGAAATTTTTTTTAAAAAGGAAAAATTAATAATTTAGAGAATTTAACATAGAGAGGACAACTAAGAGTATGATTAGAGACAAGAATATACTAGCATCAAAATAATATAAACAAAAGTAATTACAGGAACAAAGTACTGAATTAAAAGAAGGGCATAAAATTATCACAAAAGAAATAAAAAAGAAAACATAAGTAACAATCATAACTTTAAGCTTGAGTGGATTTAACAATCCTATAAAATGCAAAAGAGTGTGGCAAAAAGGATAAGAAATGTATCTTTAAGATACAAAAAAAAAAAATTAAAGGAATAAAATAAATGAGAGACTGGCAGAAGTTACATATTAAGTGATTGCCCAGAAGCAAGAATTGCATTCATGCAAAAGATGAAAAAAAAAAAAAAATCCCACACACAATGCCAAGAGAAAATGTCAGAGAATGTATTTTACACTTAAAGATAGTGAAATATTATTAATATAAAATGTCTGAGCTTTAATTAGATAAATCAATGATTAGTTGTTATGGTATATGTGTCAGGCACAGAGCTGGGCACTGGGATTACAAAAACAAGAAAACAGAAATACATTCTCTGACAACACTAAAGAGGAGTGGAGCTTCAAAGTGTTATGAAAAATTGAGTCAAGTTGGGAATGAGTGGGACTAGAGTAGGCATTTCCTAAAATGGAAGTCAGAGAAGAAGGTGGTAGAAGTGGAAGTAGAATTTAGCAAGTAGTCTAGGAATTTATTAAATCAACTAGTTTTAAAGAAATAGTGTGTCTAAATTCACAAAGAAGTATAACTAGAATTATAAGACATAGATATTAACATTGTAATAGTAAAAGACTTCAATATTACTCTGTACACTTACGAAATAAACAGAGCAGGAAACATATAACTCAATAAGCTTTTGGAAAAATTACATCTGAAAAAATTTAAGGCATCTTTAAACAAAGTTTTGTTTTTACCTTGCAAACTTTTAAAGATTACTCCCACTATGTGAGAGGTTCCTTGTAACAAAGTAAAACAGTTAATAAAGTAAAACTTGTAACAAAGTAAAAAGTGCATGCAACATTTTACATCCCCCCCTTTTCCAATCACTCTTTTTAAATGAACACTTAATTTTTTTTTTCTTTTCACTTTCCCATCCCAGAGAGGGAGAAAAATTTTTGCAACATGTCATATTCAAGCAAAATTTCCCTTAAATGATAACATATATATATATGATATAAATGATAACATATATATGTATATATATAATTCTGCACCCTAAATCCATAGCCTTGCTTTAATGGATATATTTTTCATCATAGAATCAGGAATGCTCACTACCTTTATCATTGTTCTGATAGCTTTCAAAATTGTTTTTATGAAAATCCTTGTTCATTTAAAAAATGCTGATGTTCTGATTCTTTTTGACACTTCACCAGTTCATGCATTTTTTCTGTGTCTTTTTGAATCATGTTTCCTTATTTCTTCTTAGACAATAGTATTCTGAGACATATCTTATTCAGACATTCCTCAATTGATGGTATACCCTTGTTTCCATTCTCCCCCTCTCCCCCGACACACACACAGCAGAAAGCAGTTTTTTTTTTTTTGTTTTTTGTTTTTTTTTTTTGGCTTTTCTCTTCATTTGTTGTTGTTGTTGTTTTTTAATAGCTTTTTATTTACAAGTTATATGTATTGGTAATTTTACAGCATTGACAATTGCCAAACCTTTTGTTCCAATTTTTCCCCTCCTTCCTCTTACCTCTTCCCCTAAATGGCAGGATGACCAGTAGATATTAAATATATTAAAGTATAAATTAGATACACAATAAGTATATATGACCAAACCATTATTTTGCTGTACAAAAAGAATCGGACTCTGAAATATTGTACAATTAGCCTTGAAGGAAATCCAAAATGCAGGCAGGCAAAAATATAGGGATTGGGAATTCAATATAATGGTTCTTAGTCATCTCCCAGAGTTCTTTCGCTGGGTATAACTGGTTCAGTTCATTACTGCTCCATTGGAACTGATTTGGTTCATCTCATTGCTGAAGATGGCGAGGTCCATCAGAATTGATCATCATATTAATCATCATATAGTACAGAAAGCTGTTCTTAAGAATTTTTGTACATAATGGATCTTTTCTTCTTTCTTTGATCTCTTGGGTAAAGTTTTATCAGTGGTATAGATGAATCAAAGGATAACTTTTTTTGTGGATACTTCCAAATTGCTTTCCGTTATAATTATATCTATTCACAAAACTCCAAACTGTTCATCAGTGTGCCTATTTTCCTACAGTTCTTTCAACTTATTATTTTCCATTTTTGTCATCTTTTCCATTCTAATGAATGTGAGGTAGAATTTCAAAATTGCTTTAATAAGGATTTCTCTTTTAGTAATAATTTGAAGAATTTTTTCATGTAGAGTGATAGAAGAGCACATGAGGGCATGTACATCTTCCCTTAAGACTTATTTATTCATGCCCAATTGGCATATATGGGGAATTGATTGGCTTTTTGTAGATTCGAATCAGTTCCAAATATCTTGGAAATGAGACTTGTGAGAGCAACTAGCTTTATAAAGACTTTCCCAGTACTTTGCTTTATTAAATTTGTATTTGAATATTTGTATAAAACCTTTTTATGTTTTATGTATTTTATGTTCTGTAATCCTATTTTTATTTGTGTTGTTAGTCATAGTAGACCTCTCTTTTAAAGAGAGAGTTGCTAAATCTCTCTTTATGCAAGTGCATAATTGTGCAAGTATAATTGTAGTTCATCACTATGTGATTTCTTTTTGGTTGCTTATGATATTTTTTCCTTTGTTTGGACACTGAATTTTTTTAGTGATGAGATTACTAGGCATTTTCATTTTGGAGTGCTTTTTTAGGATGTGATTAGTGAATATTTTTTATTGTTATCGTGGCCTCTCACTCCAGTATGTTTAGACATTTTTCTTTAGATGTGTTAAAATCTGGTATGTAGGCTCTTTTTATTATTTCAGATAATCTATTTATCTTATAAGTATTAAGTTATTTCTTTTTTAATTTGTTTTTCTAGCCTGGTTGTTTCTGATATGTCTTAAATTTTCTATTAAAGCAATTGATCTTTTTTACTTTGTTTTAGTATTGTCTTCTAGACTCATTAGTTTTCATCTGCTCCATTTTTGCTTTTTAGGTAGCTTATTACTACAAGATTAAGATTTTAAAACTTATCTGTTAAGTTTTAGTTAAGTTCCCTTTTCCATTTTTGGATGTAGCTTTCATTTTTTTATAATTCTTCTTTTTGTTTTCTTCAAATAATTCTATTTTTTGTAAGCCATCTGCTTTTTTCCTCGAGATCTTGATTTTAGATGTTTTTGAATTATATTCTTCTAGATTTGTCTCTTAGTCATCATTGTCATCATTAAAGTCCTTTAGTTTTTTAATTTATTCTTATTGAAATTTCAGGCGCTGCCTTCTAGGTCTTCCTTAGGGATCCAATCAAGTTGAAGACCTTTCTTTCCCCCTTTCCTTTGGACTGTTTCTTTCACTATGTACAGTGAAAGTCTCAGCTAGATGGAAAAAAAACTAGGGTAAAGTCCAAAAGCTTAGAGGGAAGAGACAGTCAAGAACAAGAGAGTGATCAGCCGTGTCAAAGGTTTCAGAATGGTTAAGGAGGACAAGGATTGAAAAGAAATGATTGGTTTTGTCTACTAAGAGATAATTAGTAATTTAGGAGAGAACAGTTTTGATAGAATAATAGGGTTTGAAGCCAGATTATAAAAGAGTGAAAGGAAAAAAGCAAAGGCATCTTTTGTAGATGGCCTTTTCTAGGAATCTTTCAAGGGATCTCTTCTGCTGAAACAATTGAAAATTAAAATAAAAAAAGCTGTCAGAGCAGAGACTTTTTTTCCTTGTACATATCTTCTTATTAGGAACATTAAAATACCTCTCAGTACCACATGGAACTATTTTTTTTTAAATAGATGATGTAATAAGGCATAAAGAAATTATAAATAAATGTAAAAAAAGAAATATGAAACATCTTTTACAATCATAATTTAATAAAATACTAATGAAGAGAATATAAGCACAAGATACAGACCTAATTGAAGAAATAATATTGATTGAATGTTAAAGAATATTAAGAATTTTAATGATGAGACAACATTCCAGAATTTCCAGAACTCTTAGAAGTATATTAGCAAAATAGAAAACAAAAAAACTAAAGGACTGAGTATGCCGTTTTGAAAATAAGAGCAGAAATCCAAATAAGCAAATTAGAACTCCTATTAAAGAATTAAGTAAAATAGAAAACTAAATATTCAAATGTATTGATGATGTAATTAATCAAGAGGTTTATTATTTTTCTAAGTATATAGATTGTAACATCCATATTTATCCGTTGTACACAACTCTTGTCCATGTCTTTACATAAGTCCTAATGAGGGATCCACCAGACGTGCTTTCATTGCTTAATCTTGACATATTTCTAGCCCATCCTTTTTCTGTTACTGAATTCCCTTATGACATTCATTACTTCTGTATTTCTTTGATGTTCATATTTGTTATAAGTTATTCTGTTAATGTCTACCATTCTCCCATTGCTTATTGAGCAATACTTATCTTTAATTTTTCAGACTGTAGTTCTCCCTGAATCACAAGATGTCATTTCTTCAACCAAATATTAACTTTGTTTTAAAACCCATATAATTTGGTTTATTTAGGTGAACTCACTCCCCAAAGATTTGATATGTCTTTCATTTGTTTCCAAATGATAATAATTTCTTTAGCAAAGATTTGTTTACAACTCCCAGTCAGATGTATGTAAAAATGCATATTTGTGTATATATACTCATCTATTACTGGTATGTTATTAGAAATTTATTCCTTTGAGTTTTGTGAAATTACCCCCAAACGTAGAGGTATAAACCTTTTTGCTCCTGAACGAGGATATCATGATTTTCTATCCCATGAGGAAATTCCCTTTGCCAAAGCATTTTAACAATTGTATTTATCTTAAAAGGTCCATATTCAGAAATGTTGGCAATTAACTTGTCATAAATGTTCATTGTGAAAAGAGGATTAGCCCTCTATATCATTCTTGCCATATACTGCAGGAAGTGACATCTGTATAGTTTTCAAAATGTCAGTCATTTAAGGAATAAACAAGTGCAGTAATTCAGGTTGGTTTATTATTCAAATTCACTGCTTTTCAACAAAAAGATAAACTTGTTGCTTTGAATTTTGAAAAAATCTGAAAATTCAGCCACAATATTATGACTTAATATCTTTTGCTCCTGCATTTTGTAGTATGACATAATATACTCATACCGTCATTGATTGATGTCTGCTTTGCATTTGTAGGGCATTTCACTAGACTGAGAGTATGCAAATCAGTCAATAAATAGTTATTAATCACTTCCTAGTATCAGACATTATGCTAAATGCTGGGATACTAAAAGTAAAAAAACAGCCTCAAGTAATTCACAATGTATTGTGTATGGGGACATACATGATAAATATGGAATAATTTAAGACACTCAAGTTAATGGGGGTTGGGAAAGGCTTTCTATAAAAGACAGGATTTTAGTTGGGACTTAAAGCCAGTAGGCAGAGATGAGCAACAGGAGCATTCTGGTCATATGGTTTGGCCAGAGAAAAATCCCAGAATTTGAGAGAGGAAGTGTCTTGTTCATTCAGCAAGGAGGCACCAGTGGCTGTGGATTGAAAAGTATGTAAGAAGACTGGGAAGATAGAAAGAGGCTACATTTTGAAGGACTTTGAATATCAAACAAAAGGATCTTATATTTGATCTGGAGGCACTAGAGTTTATTGAGTAAGAAGAGAGGGTGGTGCCATGTTTGGGCTTGTACTTCAGAAGGTAAATCACTTTAATTTCTGAATGGAGGATGGATTGGAGTGGGGAGAGGCTTTTGAGACAAGCAGACCCAATAGTAGATTATTGCAGTACTTGGATTGTAAAGTGATAAGGGCCTGCACCACAATGGTGGTTTAAAATAGGAATTTTTCATCTAGATGCAAACATACAGAGATCAATCAATGCACTAATTTTTTTATGCTGATTATGTATCAATAAAATAAAGAATAATAAAAAAAAGCAATGATTAGAATGAAGACTTCATAAAGCATATATAGAACTAGCACTGAATATCAAATAAAGGGTAGATTTTAGCCACTTATAGATGAAGAGGGAAGACATTCCATAGGAAGAACATTTGGGGGAACAATTAATTGACCAATTTGACGGGATCAGAGGGAAAGATTGAGTTGGTAAATAAATCTAGAGAGATGATATTACCATAGTAATACATAAAGTACTTTATGTCCAGAGAAGATAATGAATAAGAGGAAAAGGAAGAAATCACAAGAATAGAAAGATGTAGTTGGACTTGGAGGATCAGAATGTCATGTAGGACTTCAAATGTTAGGCTCAAGAATTTGGATATGCTTCTTAAGTAGCAATAATGATGATCTTATCATTTTATCAAGAATCTTACTACTCCATTCTGTATATTGTTGCAAAAATAATTTTCCTTAAGTATAGATGTGACCATATAATTCTGCTACTTGATAAATTCCCCTCTGACTGTTAAAGCCCTTTACACCTTTTCTTTCCTCAGTATACATTTTGTTCTCTTCCTCTGTGATCAGCCAAACTAATCTTTCTCTTATTTATACTGACTCTGCATCCTGTCTATAATTGGCTCCTTTCCCTGTGTCTCATAGTATCCCTCGCTTGCTTTCAGAAATAGTTCAAGAATTATCTTCTACAGGAAGCCTTCCTAATTGCACCCCTCCCCCTATTTCTAATATCTGTGCAGACCACCTTGTATTTAACCATTTTTATATATACTTATTTGTTTTGTCTCTGTCTCTGTCTCGTCTCTGTCTTTCCTCCCTCTTCCTTTTCCTTTCTCCCTCTCTCCTTTCTCTTTATAAAAATTTTTGTATATGTATATAATTACATTGTTGCTTCTCCCATGAGAGTATAAACTCCTTGTTAACAGAGATTGTTTCATTTTCTGTATTTACATCGCCCATTCCAGACATCTTCTTCTTTGATTGTAGAAAGCTCTTTTAGAAGCTCTTCTTTTAGAAAGCTCTTCCTCACAACTCTGTATTATAAATAAGGAAAATTTTCATTTTACAGGTGAAGAAACATTTCCAGGAAGGCCAAATACCACTAAGCCACTTAATGGCAGAGTACAGCAAATATACAACTTTTTTTTTTTTACTCTTAAACTGAGATTTCAAGTGAACTAAAAGGTAATTTCCCAAGAAGTATATTGGATCCCTCAAAAAAGGGCTTGTGAGAGAATTATTGCCTTTTTAAAAGAGAAAGAGATGGGAGAAGAAAGGAATATTGTTGTACATAATTGTTTCATATGACTTCTTTTAGGCAATGTCTCACTATTTGGAAAGACAACATATTTTTGTACAGTTAAAATACCTGGGCAATAGACCTGGCACTACTATTTTGGATAAATCACTTAACCTCTATAGGTTTTGACTTTCTCATTTGTAAAATGAGAGAATTCAATGAGCTATATAGGATTCTCTCAGGTTTAGTAGTGTCTAATTCTGTTCTAGTGTCCTTTGGCAGACTCATTCTGTCCTGTGTTGCCTTGAAAGACAAAACACCTCAGAAACAGATAGTACTTGATTTGGAGTCGATGGCTGGATTTCCATCTCAGCTCTGCCATTTAATACCTTCCACAAGTCACCTAACTTCTCTAGGACTTAGTTTCCTCAGTTATAAAATGATGGAGTTGGAAGTTGACCTTCCATTTCCCTCCTATCTCTAAAGTTATGACTCTGATATATATGTTATAATAATCATATTTACTTAATCTTAAATACATTAGATCACTGCTCTAATATTTTATTATTGAAAATAAACTTAACATTTTTCTTGCATTTATCAAAATTTTCTGTTATCTCAACAGTTATCACTTTTTTTTTTACTCATGCCAATGCTATTACTAATAAAGTGGCTAGAATAATAATATGTCTTTATAAATAAAAGACATGTATTCTCTAACTTATTTGAAAGTCAGTTTTTCTTTTATAAACTATAGTACATAAATTACTTATATTGTCCAAAGACTTATGTCTCAGTAAGAGGAAAAGGAAGAAATCACAAGGATAGAAAGATACAGTTGGACTTGGAGGATCAGAATATCATATATAAGTCTTACTAACTCTGTGAATTTTGGTAAGTGCATTTTTCTCTGTGGCTAGCAGTTTCTTTATCTGTAAAATTAGAAGTTTGAAGTGGCTGCTTTAAAATGGATTCTCAGAAATGGGAACTTTAACTATAGACGTTTAAGTTTTTTGTGTGAAAACTAAAAATTTCTCTTTGACAGTGCTTCAGTAACCATTAGGAAATTTTAAAAAAAAGTCTGATGTTTTTGTTGTTCAATGAAACATTGAATTACATTGATTAAGACTTTAGAAACAAAGTTACAGATGAGAACATTCAAGTGATCTATACATTGTGATACCTTTTTAACAAAAATGTTTAAAATAATTTTCAATTTGACCTTCATTGATTAGTCATTCAATTGCTCATCAAAGTATATCCCTTCAGCAATTTGTGTACTATGTTTTGTACTATATGTTTTGTAATAGTTATAATTAAGAAAGATTGAAGAAATAGATTATTCTAAAATGTGGAAGTCCTCAGTGTTTAAATTATTTTGACCTATTATGTGGCTTTTTCCCAACTGTTGTCAAACTTCATGGAACATTTTAAAATATCATCTGTTAGCACAGATGTATTTTAGAAACAATATTTCCTGCATAATGAAAAACAGATCAGTATTATTAGCCACAGAGAAAGCATAGGTTGATCTTGGTTTGTTTTAATGGATATTTTTACTGTTAAAAATCATCTATATCTTCAGTGATTATGTACATTCTCTGCCCTTGGTCTTCATGAAGCAAGAGCTGCTTATGCTTAACTTTCTAGCCAGGGAAAAAACTAAAACTGTCCTGTGTCCCTTGGGCCTCGCCTGGCCTTGTCAACAGATTACAGCATTCCACTGGTTAGGACCAGCCACACAGTAGAAACTTTTTACTATTATGCTATTGGGTAATGATAAAGAAGACAGAAAAGGTCTTTTTATGGTGGTTGGGTTCTCAAAGCAATAGTCAGTGTTTTAGTGATAAGGAAACAAGTTGGATATCAGACAATTGGACATTAACTTGTTATCTCCAATAGTGAACCAACCTCTTAAGTTCTCTGGCAATGACGGGAATCCCATCTGCAGTGAAAATTTCCAGAAACTTGAGCTGTAGATACTACAGTATTTTTCTTCCTCCTAAGTAAATGCAGAGTTAACCCTACCTATGTTAAAATAAAAATCATGTATATTCATTGAAGAAATGCTATAATACTACTTATTATAGTAGTGTAATATCATGTGTAGGATTTTTTGTAAATTCAAAGATACTTTCTCAGTTGTTAAGATTTTTAACTTTTAACTTATATGATGTGAGATGTAGGATTCAGCTTCCTTATTTTTTATTTTCTTGTAATTTTTTTTTTTTTTAGTATTCTCAAAAAGAGCAATAAATATAATTAAGGTCAGTGAAGAAAGAGCAGCTAACAAATTTAGACTAAAATAAAAAAGCAATTTTTTTTTTACTGACATAAAATGGATAAATTAGAAAATGCAGTATAATTTAAGCAAATGTTTTCTCCAGATTTAGATTTTTAACAATTTATTATTTTTATGAGAAGATATATTTTGAGATAGAATCCATATCAAGTTGTTGCTGACTTTTTGTGTTTTGTTTATAGGTCTATGTAAGTTAAAAGGTTTAATTATGTACCAGTATATAAAGTGTTAACATTTTTCTTGCTGATATCAGTATACAGAGAACTGGCAAGCAGAACTTGCTGAGAGGAGTAGAGAGGATAACTGTCTCCGACCTTCAGTGTCCTAAACAACAGGTCCTTTTATGGCAAAGACCAAATAAATGTTCACATGATTGGTTAGACCAGAAGAGCTTAGAGTAATGACAGGTGTTTGAGAAACAGGTGTAACATTTGCCATGTGCTGATTTAATGATAACATTTAAGCTCTGTGTGTGGGATAGTACATAGCATATGCCAAGTAATTTGAGAAGGAATTATATCTATATTGATGAAGACCAATGGTCTTTGAAGATTTTTATCTTATAGCTAATGTTGTCATTATGAAATCAAATAAACACTTCATCTTTATAGTAGAACTATTAGGTAAAAATTTGTGGAATTTAGAACTCATGTTCCTGCCTCTCTCAAAAATTATCAAGGAAAGCATTATGATAATATATTTAGGGATGAATTCAACTTTCATTATTATGAACTGTTAAAAATCATGAGGAAAATAAATAATAATTTATTAAAAAGCTAAACTCAAACAAAACTTTATTCAGTGATGAAACAAATTTTACTAGACTTTCTTGAAAAACTATGTACTTCTGAATCTATCCTCCCTATATTTAGGACAAGTAAATTACAGAATTATGTAAATTTTTGAACCAAGTAATTTACCAAAAAATAGACTCAACTAGATTAGAAAATCAGAAAGATCTTCTAGAAGAAGTTTTAAGAATAAAGTATGAGAAAAATCTCTACTTTTTCTCTCCCTTTAAAAAAATTGAATAAGTTATTTAAAAATATTTTGAAGCCAATATTTATTCCTCCACAATGACAGTACTTCACTAGGTTTACTGAGTTACATTCAGTAAACAGGAAGTAAAATCCACTAGGCAAGCCAATAGCACTATCAAAAACGTGAAGAAGATAAGTTTAAAAAGCTACAAAAACAAATAGTTATGTGAGTAATTGTTTTATTTACAAATGTTCTGTGCAGTATTTTTCATCACTTAAATATGAAGTTAATTGTATATTCATATATTTTTATTCAGTGTCATTTTAAAAATAAAATTTTTACAATTTAAAATTAAGAATGGGATTAATGGACTGTCATGGTTTTTTTTTGTTGTTGTTGTTGGAGTAGAGAAGAGGTTGAGTAATTCATGTATTTTCAAAGTCAAGTCATTGAATCAATAAACATATAATGAATGCTTGCTATATGTAAAGTGCTATGCTAAATGCACAAAGTACCAAGAAAAATAGAAATATGGCCTCAAATATCACCCTTAAATTACATTCTAATGAGAAAGACAATCTACAAATAACACAATGCAAAAGAAAAATTACATAATATATTTGTAAACACACTGTAAATAAGTGTATGTGCATATACAGATATAATATGCATCTTTCCATTTCTATTGTGTCTTGTCTGTAAATAAACACAGACACAATGTAAATGGAAAATAATTGGAATAAAATAAGGAAGGAGGACAATTTGAAAAGATCCCATGAAATTGGTAGGATTTAAATTAAGTCTTTAGGGAAGCAGTAGAAGTTAGGAGAAAAGGGATTCCAGGCCTGAGAGACAGCAAGTTAAAAAGTAAGATACAAGAGATGAAGTATCTAGTATAGAAATGCAAATAGGCGGATATAGCTTGATGTTGGAGTATGTTTAGGGAAGTAAATTATAAGAAGATTGGAAAGGTAGGATAATATATCACTGAAATGGTTATTTTAGTATAGAAGTGAAATGGTTTAAAAAACAAATTTTTTCAAAGGACCATTTTTTACATTTCCATTTTTGCTCTATAAATTCCTGTTCATCCAACTATCATGATAAGAAAGTTGATTAGGGCCCATCATATAGTAGTAGTAACTACCAAAGTCATATGCGATTTTAGTGTTCATTAAAAAAAGGAAAAACTAATTTAACCATGAATATTCTTTCTACTTTGTTTCAAGTATTCACTGTGATACGTTATCTTGAGTATTCTTAATGAATTTGTTCTTTTTTTTAAAATTAGAGTATATTTAAAGTCATTTCAGCGGCTCAATATAGTTCAGTTCAGTCTGTGCTCTCTTAATAAACAACAAAAAAAAAAAATGGAAAGTTAGTATTATTTGTGTGTGAATTCTTCAATTGTATTTCAGACATTAAGAAAGAAAGGCCTTAATGGTTGTGAGAGCCCTGATGCTGACGATTACTTTGAGCACAGTCCACTCTCGGAGGACAGATTCAGCAAACTAAATGAAGATAGTGATTTTATTTTCAAGCGAGGCCCTGTAAGTACTTTCATTTACCTTTACTTTTTATTTGTTGATCCTTTTTATTAACTTCATTATTTAGGCTCTGAACAAGAAGGAACACAGAGGGTGCGACAGCCCAGACCCTGATACTTCATATGTGCTAACTCCACATACAGAAGAAAAGTATAAAAAAATAAATGAGGAATTTGATAATATGATGCGGAATCATAAAATCGCAGTGAGTACTAAAGTATGGTTTGTGTTTTTATCTTGTGCATGAAGATGTTCACAAATATAGATTATTTTAGATTTCAGTGCTACATTCCAGAAACAATAGTAGTATAAAATCATTCATTAAGGAGCAAAGATTCGCTTTCGATTTGTTAGTCCAGTCCAGATCAGTGGGGCACTGGAGAATAAAAAGATAAATGACAGTCTCAATCTCTTGGAAGTCTCTGTTGAAAAACAGGATAGGGAAAGAATAGTAAAGTTCATGGGCATTTTTTCTGTGATAGTGATTTCTAATCTTTTTTTTCCAAGAAAGAAGGGACTAATTTTCATTTTAATGTATTAATTTTTTAAAATAAAAATTTTCATTATTTTAAAATATTCTTTTGAACAGTATTTATCTAATATCTTAAAGTAGAAAAAGCAAAGTGAAATTCTTCCCTTGTCTATTTCCTTACTGACTTCCTTCTTTTTCTTTTCTGCCCTTAAATGGAAGTTGGTAACTTCAAATCTAGTGTCTAGATTTAGCCTACCATGAAACTTCCTTTCATTTTTAAAAGGTGGTTTAATTAAATAATATTTAATAATAAATATTATTATATTTAATAATAAATATACTTTCCTTCTGGGAGTTTTGTAAAAAATTATCTGATCTTTATATTACCATATTTGGTATATTTCCCTACAATTTTTTTCAATACTCTCCAATGCTGAATCTATAATCCTATGATACTGTGTTGATGTGTTTAGAGCCTTATTTTAACTTGTAAGAAATAATTTTTTCTAGATTTTGAAGAACACATTTTTATTCTTTGGATTGCCCAAATAAATGACTTCTGAGACTCCTAAATCTAAACCTATAGTTTTATGATTTTATTAAAACTATTTGTATACAAGTATCCAGTAATAATGAGAAGATTATTTTCTCTAGATTCATGCTTTTGGAAAACTCTTCCTTCTGCTCCAGTATTGCGATTTTGTTGGTATAGTTTTTCTAAGCCCAGTGGCAGTGCTTTTTCTCTAAGATGCTTTCCATAGGCTTACTATTTAATTTCACTTAAATACACACAAACACATAAATAGGTATCATGAATAGCATAAGTAGGTTAAACCTAAACTAACACCATTGCAAGAAGATATCGCTTCATTAAAACAGCAAATAAAAACTACCTACCTCACAGGGTTGTTGTGAGGATTAGTAAAATGATGTTGAGCTTCTGTAGTATTGCAAAAATAAAGTTTTATTTGTGATAAAATTCATTCTCCATATTGTTCAGTTAATATAATTCTGTAGTAAATTGATTTACATTGTGTCGGTAAATTATTTGCATTCAGTCATCTTTCTTTTGGATTGACAATGATTTGCTGATAAGAAAAAACAAAGTAGTTTCCTCTACTTTGAGGGATAGGTAACTCTTACTTTGTAATAATTTAAAAGAATTTTTATAGGCTCTTTAGGGATAAAATTAAAGAAATAAAGAGAAAAGACCTTTTAAAATGCAAGAATATCTCTTATAGACCAGTAATTGATATGACTAAATATGACATATTTTAGAAAATACCATTTATGTATTGTACATAAATTTTCATAGTCATTTTCTTAAAGCTTTCTCCAAACAAACTTCTTTGTACAAATATATTTATTTTAAAGATAAGAGTACTAAAGTGAATTCTTCATTGATGATATCTGCCAGTGGTTACCTGTTTTTAAAGTATATTTTCTGTATGTTATTTTTGTCAGGATGATATAATATTAAGTATGTAATTAATATGCTGATATTTTGATAGATTTTTCTAAAAGAATTAAATAAATTGTTAATTGGTGCTTTCTTTTTCTCATGATTGTTGAAAATAACATGCACACTTTTACATTTTGTCATACTTTGAATCACTAACAAATATGACTCATGAATTAATTCATGAATTAAATATAGAATAAAGAGTTAAATCTAGGCTGACTTTTATTTTTAAGGTAATTTTTAGCAAATAGTTCTTTTTCTTGTTATTTTATTTGTATTGTTACACAAAATTGCTTTTAGCCTAAAGGTATTCTGGCTTCTGATTTTCAGTTGTTAATATTTGTTATAAAAAGTAATATTGTAATTAATATCAATTTTCAAGGTGAACTTTAAAAAAACTTAAATTATTTGTGTATTAGGCTTTTGCAAGACTATTGAATAGGGATAACATCTATCTTCTATATTTAAAAGTTATAAATACATCATGAAACAAACTATATTAAATATAAAGTATGCTAAGTTTTTTTATTCTAAAGTATAGGTAAAAACTAAAATTTTCCTTTTTTTTTTCCTTTTTTTACTTGCAGCCTGGTTTGCCACCTCAGAATTTCTCAATGTCAGTTACGGTACCAGTTACCAATCACAATGCTTTAACCTATACTAATCCAGGAAGTTCACTTGTATCCCCATCATTGGCAGCCAGTTCATCGTTAACAGACACAAGCATGCTCTCTCCACCTCAGGCTACCATGCATAGAAATGTATCACCTGGAGCTCCTCAGAGACCACCAAGTACTGGCAACACAGGTAGTCTCTTTTCTTTTCATTTTTCCATTTCTTGGTATTATAATAATAAAGCTGATTGACATGATGAGTCAAATCATGTTTGACCATCTTAGTGGCTCAGACTAAGTTAGAATCATTGCTTTCAGTTTTTTTTTTTTTTTGACTAATTCAAGAACTATTCTTTGAGAAGTATTAATGTGTCTAATACTATGAAGGATAAAGCATAGACTACTTTTTTTATTTCATTTATTATATTCATCATCATATTAATATTGGAATGATGACATTTACAATTAGTTAATAACAACCTAAGGTAAAATTTAGTTGTATGAGAAAAATGGAGATGATAAGAAAGAGCTAAAAAATGAAAAGATCAGGGTGGACTTGCTAAGTAAGAAAAACAGCTCTTAATTTGAATTTATACTAGAGTAGCTAGGATTTTAAAGGACCTTACAGGTAGTTGATGATGTTGTTGTTCATTAGTTTCAGATTATTATGACCCCAATTCAGATACTATAGTGGTTTGCCATTTTCTTTTTTAACTCATTTTACAGATGAAGAAACTGAGGCAAATAGGGTTAAATGATTTGCCCAGTGTCTGAGGCTATATTTGAACTCAGGAAGATATATCTTATTGACCCTATGCCCAGGACTCTTATCATTGCATCACCTAGATGCCCCAAGTGGATAGAAAACTACTAACAAAAGCTTGACATTAGGTATTTAAAAAACTGCATTTGGGAAACAGTAATGAGACTTGCTTAACTAGATAGGTAGGGTCACATTGATGTTAAATTGTGTTCATTTTGGAAGAGAATTTACTCATAGATGAACATTATTGGATTTTTCCTTATATTTCAGTTCATTCATGTTAGTCCCACTACCTAGATTAAATCTCTTTACTTCCCTCTTTTCCTCTAATCTCTCTACTTGTCTAAATCCTGCTCATTCATCAAACTCCAGCCTAAATTCATCTTTTCCAATAAATGCCATGTCACAGATAACTTGACTTTCTCTAAAATCTACATTTATTTGATTGGATTATATCTAATAATTCAGAAATACATGTCTTTCCCTTCCCCCCAATTTAGTGATCCTTTTGAGGAGAGAAACCATGTTGGTTTTTTTAATCTCCCTTAGCACCTAAAACAGTGCCCTGCACAACAAAGTAGACATTCAAAAATTGGTGATCCATTTAAGAAAATTATGGATCTGCATGATGGGACAAAAATATGTAGCTTTTCAGTGGCAAGATATAAAATATGGAATTGAACTTATTATAAGTTTTTGTACAGGACATTGATAAATGAAATAAAAATCTCATGTTATCTGGTGTCATTTATCAGGACCATATAAGGAGTTATGTCCAATGGCCAAGTAAGCATATTCTCCAAAAAAGTTCATCTTGAAACATTTTGCTATTGATTCCTTATTGTTCTTAATGGTCATGTGATGCTTAATACAACTAGAGCTAATCTTTATGTCTTCATTTTTAACATTTAGGTGGAATGTTGAGCACTGCAGACCTCACAGTGCCAAATGGATCTGGAAATAGTCCAGTGGGTAAGTAGGTGTTATTATTCTTTAGTTCATGTAAGTAGGCATTCATTGCCATGTTTAAGACATAAGAAACTTGATCTTAGATCATTGCCTCCTGTTAAAACTAACATTTAGAGAAGAAAAAAATAGAAATATTACTAGGCTAATAGGTTCTGATTATTGTTTTTCAAAGGAAAAAAACATTCACTTGCCTCTTTAGAAACTTCTTTGCACTTATTTTCACAAATTTCTTTTTTTTAATTTTAAAACTGTTAACATTGTAAAAAAAAAGGGGGGGTGGGGGGATACACATTTGCATCAAGGTATAATAACTTAAATAGAAGCTTCGTAAATTTTCCATCATATTATTTGGCATTTGACTTTATATAGGGTATTCAACCTTATGTTTAGATTTTTATCTTCAGAAGATCAGTATTTCATTTGGAGAAAATTTTAAGTGATTGCCAATAGAGCTTTTTCTTTCTTTTTTTCATTTCTCTTTTCCCTTTAAGCTTTTTGTGTACTGTTTTTTGTTTCCATTTATTTAAGATGCCTTGACTTTGATTCTGTTATTCACATCCTTTGGGTCATTCTTTTTAGTGATTTTTCTTTATCTTTATATAGCAGCAGTAGGGAAAAAAAAATGCTGAACTTTTAGTTAGAAGACCCAAGTTTAGATTCTGGTTAAGGTGCTTTCTGACATGTTTCACTGTGGATGTAAGCTTTTAATCTCAGAGCCATGGTTTCCTCATATGTAAGGTAAAGATAATGTGTGTAAATACCTACATCATAGGGTTATTGTGAAGAAAACTTTTTTTTTTAAAGCCTTAAAATCGTGGGCTTTAGATCCATAAGGATTTCCTCTGTCCCACAACTCATATTCTTCTTTTTCTCCTTTGTTATGCTTAAATATGTTGTTGCAATCTTAGAAAGCAGTGGATTTATTATTTTTATCTTGAAATCTTATTCATTATCCTTTTTCACAGAAAATAGTGACATCTCCTAAATTTCTCATGCATGAGAATTATCTTGAACTCCTTTTTGTATCTAACCAGATACAAATCAGACAACAAGATGAGTCCCTATAACCATTGTCTTGTGCTTTTTGTTGTTGTTTTATCCAGCTGACATCATTGAGTTTCAAGAAGTTGATATATGGAATCAGTTGGTTTTGATTACAGTATTTAATTAATATAATAAGTATTTAATTTCCAAAACTAGGACTGCTGTATAATGGAAATTTTAAAAGGCTGTCTTTGAGCCCCTTTACTATTCTTTTAAGGAAAAGGGTATGGCTGGGACCAATTATTTCATTATAATAGAGAGCTGCCAGTTGAGGAACTACCCATTCAAATTGACACTTTTTCTGTAATTTATACTCTTTAGAGAATAGCCTAGAACTTTTAGAGGTCAGTGACTTGGCCAAGGTCACATAGTCATTATGTATTAGAAGCAGGTCTTAAACCAAGTTTTGCTGGTTCCAAAGTCATCTCTGATCATTCTGCTGATCTTTTCAGTCCTTCTGCTCCATCCAAAAAAGGAGTGTTAACATTTATTAAAAACCTACTGTGAATATAACATTACACTAAGATTTGGTTTTATTAAGAATTACTGTTATTGGTTTTTCTCCACTACAAATGTGGTAAATAAGATAATCAAATATTTGTAATGAGCTTATCAATTGATAATAGTAATAGTACAGTAATTTTATATTATTGTAAGTGTAAATATGAAGTTTCCTTACTAGATGAACAGTTTAAATGCCTAAGAGACTTTCCTTGAACATTAATCTAAGTTTTTCTCCTTAATTGAAAAAAAAATTATAATACATTAGCAAAACAGATTTTTTTTAAATTTTGTGGAAGATAATCCCTGAGTACTTTTTATTTATTATAATCATAACTAGAGCTATTGTATATTCCTTCTCTCCTGTAGGGAAATTTGCAAAATATTTTATTACAATGTAAAAACATTTAGATAATCCTAATCTCTAAACTCTCAATACTTATTACTCTGTCAAGATGCTATGATTTACTCTATATTTTTTTGAAAGGGACTGGTAGTTGTGAATTAATCTTTTCCATTTCAGAGTTTTTAATTGCAACCCAGCAATTTATATATCAAATAGACATTTCATAGACAGCTCCAGTCTTGGTAATCTGCCAGTTAAAACTCAAGCATCACTATACCTGAAATTTAAATGTCATTCGTAAGTGAATAATCCTGAATTAATATAATTTTTCCTTTTTAATTGATTGCCAGTAATTAAAGAATCAATTCTCTAACAACATGTTGGTGAATTATTTTAGCCTTTAGAATACTGAGTCAATGGAATTTTTTTTATGTCTAAAATATTTTCAATTACATTTGATTTATTGACATTATCTGTGCTTTTTCATGCCAAACTGAAACATAGGTTCAGAAGTTACCTAATTAATTAATACATACATTTTCTTTTTGGATGTCATCTCTCAATAAGATGAATTCACCCAATCCCTATATTTTTGCCTGCCTGCATTTTTAAAAATTTTCTTCACAGGCTAATTGTATAATATTTCAGAGTCCGATTCTTTTTGTACAACAAAATAATGGTTTGGACATTATTTTGTATTTAATTTATACTTTAATATGTTTAATATGTATTGGTCATCCTGCCATCTAGGGGAGGGGATGGGAGGAAGGAGGGGAAAAATTGGAACAAAAGGTTTGCCAATTGTCAATGCTGTAAAATTACCCATGCTTATAACTTGTAAATAAAAAGCTTATTAAAAAAAATAAAATAAAATGATGCTATTTCAAAAAAAATAATATGAATTCAGTAATACCTATGAAATTTCTTATTAAGTAGTATTCCTGACATAATTCATAATTTAGAGAAATTAATAAATTCTTTAACTCCAGATCAAAAGGGATGAGTTGATAGACTACTGTAAATCATAGAAAAGAGAGTTATTGCAAATTTATGCTACATATTTTGTTAATTTCAGCAGCAAATTCAAGAAACTTGCAAATTTATAGGAATTAGCTACAGAATTCAATTAATCTACCTTAATCTGTGTGTGTGTGTGTGTGTGAGTGTGCGCGCGCGCGCATATGTGTCTTATTTGAATTACTTTGAGAGCTTGTCTTCCTAAATATATATATATACAGATAGATAGATAATAGATATAGATATATAGATAGATATGTTAGTTAAATAGTGTCATTATGAGGTGTTCCTAATGTAGCTACTCCCAAAAGTGACTTTAATTTTTGAGGTGTGAAATTAATATTTCAGTTCATTTGAGAATAAAAATGCTAACTTAATATGGTGGCCTAATCTTTATATCTCTTCCCTTTTATGTGTAAATAAAATCCTTTCATTTTATTTACCTGAAAATTTGTGAGTCTTCTCATCCCAGTTCTTCTATAACATGACTTATACATCCCAGAAAATACCAACTTATCATGTAATTAACAACCACAGTTTATCGGGAAAATGAGGTTGGGACATAGTGCTAAAAAAAATTTCATAATTGACACATAAAAAAGAGTAAGGAACCCATTTTAAAAAGTAGTACAATTTTTAGATAATAAATGGTTAAGACATGCATAATACACATATTAAGAAATACAAACAGAATACAATAAATAGTGACTGAAGCTGGGTGACTTTGCCTACATGAATAAATTGGGCATCCCTGAACTCCAAACCTTAGAAATAAAAGCCTTGCTGGAAGAGGTGGGAGTATTTGGGACCAACTTTTCTCTTTTTACAGCTACTGCTCTATGAGAAGATACACAATAAATATGATACTTTACCTTAACAAGGAACTGAAATTTGTTTATGGAATTAGGCATTAGAAATGTTGCAGCTAGTGAGTTATTATGCATTTTCTGCATTCTCACTTAGAAGAAATCACACAAAAGCAAATTCAGAATTTGCATTTATACTCAAAATGTCCCCTAATATATCAGTTGTGTTAGAACTAATTAATATTTCCACATGTTATAGCAGAAATGATTATAGGCTTATTTGGGGATAATCTGCTTTATACTTATTCAGGAAAAAGTTAAGAGCAATAAATTTAGTACCTTGTCTTTAATGTATTATTGGAAGACCTTTGGAAAGCCCACCAATTTAAGACCTAGGTTTGATGTGATGTTATGAAAATAACTTAAAATAGATGTCACAAACTATATGAGAAGCTTTAAGTTTTTTTTTTTTAAGAGATATCTCTGAGCCTCATAACCTATTTATGAGTTTAACAAATTAGGTTATTTAGTACTCAGACCCAAAAAGAATTGATGTGATGTTAGGAAGGAGGAAGAGGCTATTAAAAGCAGACAAAATAAAATGAGAAGCAACAGTCTAACTGCAAAAGAACAAATAGAAAATCTATGAGAGCATAGAACTCAAAAAGTACAGCAGTCTAAGATCCTAAAAGCATCACTTTGTTGCTCTCATTCATCACTTTGTTGCTGCTCTTGTTAATGGATAATATAGTTCCTAACATTGTAAAAAAAAATTTTTATTAGTTAACAAGCACTTATTAAATGACTAGTTCTGGATTAAGCACTAAGGATCCAGGAAAAAAAAAAAAAAAGCAAAAGATAGCCCCTACTTTCAAAGAATCTAGAGATATGGTTTCACATGCAAAAATCAAAGTACAAACAAGTTATATACAGGATAAATTGGAGATAATCAACAGAGGAAAGGCATAATATTAAGAGATCAGGGAAAGTCTTGTAGAAAATAGAATTTTATCTAGGAATTGAAGGTGTCTAGGAAGATGAAATGAGGGGGGAAAAAGCATTCTCGGTTTAGGGGCAACCTATAAAAACTTATGGAAGTGAGAAATGTATTGTCTTGTTTGAAGAGTAGCAAGATTAGTGTCACTGGATTGCACATCATATGTGGGTGATTAAGGTATAAATAAGACTGGAAAGGGGAGGAAGAAAACCTAGTTATGAATTTCTTTGAATGCCATAAAAGAATTTGATCTTGGAGGTAATATGGAGCCACTGATAGCATTTTTTAAAAATATCCACTATATTACAATACCTTTATGTGGTATCAAATCTATCTTCATTTCTCTATGATATAAAATAAAGAGCAGCTCTCAACCCATATCCCTGAATCTTTGTATAGCCTAAAAAAAGATAAATTAAGACAAGAGGGAGTCAGGAGAGCTTAAGCTGCTAGACGTGTTCAGTTTTGTGCCTAGACCAAGGTCAGAACTGAAGATGTTCAATTTTGTGCCTAGATCAGGGTCAGAACCTTGTCTTCAAGTGTAATCAGGAAGCATTTGTTAAGTGCTTACCAGGTACTAGACCCTATACTAAGCAGTGATACAAATAGAGGCAAAATCTCTCAAGGAGTTCACAGTGTACAAACAAGCTACAGATAGGATAAATTAGAGATAATTAACAGAAGGACATTAAAGAGGATTGAAAAATATTCCTTTAGAAAGCAAGATTTTGGTTAGTTTTTGCTCTTTAGTGTTCAAAAGGGACCAAAGTAACATTATGTCATGGTCAAGGTACAGTGTATCTATCTGTGATTACTGTGGATAGTGTGTCAAGATAAGCTCAGAAGGCTCTACCACAGGTCAGTTGCACATGAACATTTGGAGTGAGGTGTTTCTGACTTGATGCATCTCATGTTTCCTTTGAGCTACTTCAATTTTGCTTTGCTCATAGAGCCCAGCTCCTTCTTTGATGAAGACACACCATGTTGGGCAGTCCTGTGCCAATGTCTTCCCATGTCTCACAGCCAGTTCCAAAATTCTTCAAGAGGTCTTGAGAGTGTCCTTGTTTTGATTCTTCTGACCTTAATGTGAATGCTTGCTTTGCATGTGTTCACAAGAGCTGCTGAATTTTATTGAGTAGAATAACATGATTAGATTTAGACTTTAGAAATATCAGATAACTAAGTAAAATATTATAGAAAAAAAGAGTCCTGAAGGATACTTATCATTAATAGGTGTGAGCTAAATGAAAATCTAGCAAAGCAGTCTGTGAAGGAGGTTTCAGACAGGTCAACTAAGAGAGAATACTGTCTTGAAAACCTAGAGAGTAGAGGATGGTTGACAGTATCAGAGGCTGCAAAAATCAAGGAGAATGAAAACTTAAGAAAAGATCATAGATTTCACAATTAAGAAATGATTAATAACTTTGAAGATAACAATTTTGGATGAATGGTTAGGTCAGAAGCCTTCTTAAAAAGAAGTGAGTGAGAGGAAAGGAAGTAGAGGCACCAATTGCAAATAGTCTTCTCAAGTTTAACTATAAATGAGAAGAGATATTTTTATTGGTTATCGATAGATCAAATAAAGGATATTTTTAAGATTTAGAGAAACATGGGGTGTTTACAGGTAGTAAGGAAACAGCCAGTAGACAGGGAGATGAGTGAAAGAATGGGAATTATAGAAGAGCCAATCTACTGAGGAAGGTAAGATGGAATGGAATCATTTGTGTATATAAACTGATTAGTCTTAGCAAGAAGGGTCTCTTCATGTGAGACAAAGATGAAGGACAAAACAATGCGGGTAGGCACATGGGAGATGTGAAATAAGTAAAAAGACATAACAGAATTCTCAGTGAATTGCCTAAGTTTTTTTCAGTAAAACATTAAACAAGATTCTGGGCTGAGAGGATAAAACATAGGAAGCCACTGGAGGCATAAGGAAGCAGTAAAAGGTATGGAAAAGCTACTGTGGAGAGTTGCATAGTGAGTTTCTCTATCAGGGGACTATATGCAAAAGAATTGACTTGTCACAGTGAAGGCCCATTTGAAATTGTGTGACATATATTTGTTGGAGGCAATTAGATGGTTCATTATATAGAATGCTATATTCTGGAGTCCAGAAGACCTGAATCCAAACCTGGCTTCAGATACTCACTAACTGTGTGACCCTGAAAAAGCCACTTAATCTACTAGAGAAGGAAATGACAAATCACAATATTTTTACCGAGAGTACCCCATGTGAGGTTACAAAGACTTGGGCATGACTAAAGAACTCAACAAGAACAACAACCATAAGTTTATAGATAATCCAATCGGCCCAGCTTCACGATTTTCTTCAGCTTCATTCAGCAGCATATGAGTTAGGAGTGAAGACAGAAGATCCTGAGAGTAATCTAGAGTTGAAGCTTTGAAGAATAAAATCAGAACTAGGATAAAGGAACAAGGAACTCAAGGGAAGGATGCTTAGCACAGTGCTTAGCACATAGTAAGCGTTTAATAAATATTTATTGATGGATTGTTTAATTGAGAAGATGGCAGTATAGAATTTGAGATCAAGATCAGGCTAGAAGAAGAATGTATCCAGTACAGAGGTAATGGCCCAGTTATGCAAAGGAAATCTTTTGTGTCATTAAAAAATTTTGATTTCATCTAACATATATAGGACTGCTTGCCATCTAGGGGAGGGGGCGGAAGGAGGGAGCGGAAAAATCGGAACAGTAGCGAGTGCAAGGGATAATGTTGTAAAAAAAATTACCCTGACATGGATTCTGTCAATATAAAGTTATTATAAAATAAAATTAAATTAAAAAAAATTTTTTTTTGATTTCCAGTATACTTTATTTAAGAATTATATCACTATGAAGTTAGGGAAAAAAAAACAAAACACCCAACTGACATGACATGATATAACACAGAATCCTGTGGATTTCCAAGAGAGCATAGAACTACAACAGTATATTCCAGAACAGTCCAAGAACAATTCCAAATCTTGAGATGAAACAAGAAGGGAATAAATGACAGAATTTGTAGCTTGCATAGTAGAAATAATTTTCAGAATAGAAAAACTTGAATCCACAGAGATGAGTTTCTCAAAAGATGTTTAAGAGAGAAAAACAGATTAGGAATAAATTCTGAAGTAAAGAACAACTTGCAGAAAGAGAGGCAGAAAGCAGCAACACTAAAACACATGATCTTTCTACAAGCAAAAAACATTTATCTGTAAAACAGGATATTGAGAAAAAACTTAAGAATGACAGCTCTCCCAGAATAACATGACAAGTCAGAAAATCTCAACACTGTTTTGCAAGAAATAATGAGTAAATAGGGCAGCTAGGTGGTGCAATGAATGGAGCACCAGCCCTGGAGTCAGGAGGACCTCAGTTCAAATTTGGCCTTAAACACTTAATACTTCCTAGCTGTGTGATCCTGGGCAAGTCACTTGATTCCAATTGTCTCAGCAAAAAGAAAAAAAGAAATAATGAGTAGAAAAGTACTCATAACTTCTAAACATAGAAAACAAAGTACCAATCAAATGAATCCAGATGGCCACTAGTGGGGGTTGGGGGGCACACATGTTGCAAAGTGTGAGAGACATAGTGTTTAAATTTAACAATTGTTTTGGCAGGCAATAAATTCTGCAAATGATCAGGAGAAAGATCTTCACGTATAGGAAGAAAAAATTTGAATAGCAGAAGACTTAGTGTACTCATCAGAAACTACAGAAGGAAATGGAATAATATATTCCAAAGAGAGAAGCTCAAAGTGGAAACCACCACAATATACCCTGAAAACCTAAGCTTTTTAATCAATGAAAAAAAAATGGACTTCACTATAAAAACCAAGGCATTTGAAGGGAAAAAATTGGAAAAATAAGGGGGAGGGAGGAAATAAGGGGAAAAAATAAGATCAGACTTTTTGTCGTCTAGTCATCTCAAACAACAAAAACATAAGAAATAGCAATAAATGCAACTACTAAGGAGAATATAAATATTGAAATAACTTACCCCATCTGTACAGATTATTAGAAGGAAAAAAAATTATAGAAAGATACTTGGTTTCATAAAAGCAAGTATCATTAAGAGATTTCTTTTTTTTTTTTTTAAGTGATTTGGTTTTATTTTATTTTATTTAATAATAACTTTAGATTGACAGAACCCATGCCAGGGTAATTTTTTTACAACATTATCCCTTGCACTCATTTCTGTTCCGATTTTTCCCCTCCCTTCCTCCATCTCCTCCCCGGGATGGCAAGCAGTCCTATATATGTTAGATATGTTGCAGTATATCTTAGATACAATATATGTTTGCAGTACTGAACAGTTCTCTTGTTGCACAGGGAGAATTGGATTCAGAAGGTACATTAAGAGATTTCTTAAAGTACATGAGAGTTAAGATTAAAGTGTGACTTAAAGAAAGAGGAAAAGGTGATAATGGAAGAATAGACCTGAAACATTATTTACTGAACTCCTTAAACTTTTCTTCTCCATAGCTAAACCAATGTTTTGTGGAATTGAAGAAAAAAAATGAAAGGGTGCAAAAAAGGGGAAGTAGAATAAAGAAAGGAATTTTTGATGTATCCCAATCAAGCCTTAAGTAAACAAAAAATGATATTCAACTATAGTCTCTCAGGAAGTAAAGGGATTACAGTAAATTTACTTAGATGACACTAAGAGGTGTTGAAATAGGAAAAAAAAGTGGTGATTTTGACTCAATTGGAAGAAAGGATTCCACTGAAGAACAGTTCTGTGGGAGAGAGATATGAGGGTTTACAAGGATCTACACAGATGCAACTTTGTAAATATTGTCTGACTAGTGACCTTTTAAATAGAATGCTGTGCCTGAAATTAGGAGACTTGAGTTGAATATTGAGATTAGACACTACCATTTTGATCTTGGACAAGTGACTTTATCTACCTCAGTTTTCTCAACTATAAAATGAAAACAACAGTACCTACATCCCAGGGTTATTGTTAGAATTAGAGATGATACTATAATATATTTAACATGTATCGGTCATCCTGCCATCTAGGGGAGGAAGGAGGGGAAAAATTGGAGCAAAAGGTTTGGCAATTGTCAATGCTGTAATATTATCCATACATATAACTTGTAAATAAAAAGCTATTAAAAAAAAAAAAAGAATAACATATGAGATAGTTTCTATAATGTGCTTAGTGCAATGGAGGCTTGTTCCCTTCTCAGCCTTCTCTTAAATTTTTCTGGGTTTTGTTTGTTTTTTTAAGAAAAATCTTTATTAAAGAGATAAGTCTCTGGGAAAGTGTGGAAGAGGAATAGTAAGCAGTAAAAAAAAAACAAAAAAAACCCTATACTGAAATTTTATTTTCATAAAGGGTAAATATTGAATTTCTTACTCAAGAAGTAAAAATAAGCTCTACCTCATGTAGGTGAACGGTAGTCATTCTTTTTTTTTTTCTACATGTAGAAATACCCATTTTATCGACATTTCTTAAGTTCAGAATGAGAATAAAAATAAATAGGGAAAAATTATTTTAGAATCTTAATAATCTTGTAAATGTGATCAATTCACAACCTCTTTATCTTTTTTTATATAAAAAATAATAGTTAGATTTGATAACTGAGTTTTCTCTAGTAGGTGCTTATAAGCTTTTTTTTTTCCATTTCAATTACTGTAGCCAGATGTTATATCAGTCGCTCCTATTTTTTTCAATGTTCATTTTATTTTTCTTTATGTTCTTTCTCATTCTATGGGACCTTCACTTTTTATAAAATTAGGCTTTGTTGAATTACAAAGGATATAAAAATGTATAGGTTAAACTCAGATTCTGCCTATTGTGCTGAATTTCTGACCCTAATGGGCCATATGTATCTCTGCTTGCCACATTAATTTGTGTCTAATTAAAGTTACTTAGACTGGGAGCATTTTTATTCTATATAAATGATCATGTTAACCTTTAAATAAAGGAGCTTTTAAAATGCATGAAAATGATTTCTTTTAAACTTGTTACATGTGCTAGTTTTAAGAAATTCTAGAAATGAATTGTTTAAATGAAAAGGAATTATAAACATTTTTTCTAAATAAAAATCTTTGTAATTTTATAAATAAAAAAATTTGCATGTGAATTCTTATTAAGGAATTTTACTTTTGGCCATTTTAGCAACCCTTGTTTGTGTTGGTCATTTAAGATCTTTTTTTTTATAACTTTGATTAGGAAATTGCAAAGAAATTTCATTCCTAATTTTAAAATTTTGTTGTTCAGGTTGTGGTTAAACAAAATTGTTTTGTTACCATAGACAACTTTTAGGATTTTCTTTACATTTGTATTTTTAGGAATACTGAATTTTGCAAAGAACATTTTTACTGTGCATATAAATGCTTTGGTATTTAAAAAAAAATTTTTTTTTACTAAAACTTGCCAAGCACAGAGTGACTCAGTTGCTGGGTTTGCAATAAAAAATCATATTTTCTCTACAAAAAAAGAAATACACACACAAACGTATGAACTAATCCATTGCCAAATTCTATTTAACGAACACTGAGCAATAATCAGGTACCAATGCATGATGTGAGGTGCAAAAAGTGAATGAAAACCTCTCACATATGGGATTTTATAGTGTAGTGGGAAGTTAAGCAGTGTACCCTTGGCATAACATTAAAAAAATAAAAGCTGGCATTTCCCAAGCTTGGAAACAAAAGACAAAATATATCTTCTTATAGAAGTGGCACACCATGAATATTAAACCATGCATATAAGATTATCTAAGTGTTTTTTATTTAAATTCTTTTAAACTGTCTGAGGCAGGAAGAGTACAGGAATACATTGGGAAATGTAGCTAATGTAAGATTTCCATAGAAAAATTTAAATAAAAATTTGTTTTAGTGATTGACATTTGTAAAATGCTTCAATTTTTTTTTAAACCACTTAAAACATTCTCTTAATTGTTCTTCATAACAACCCTATGTATTGGACTAATATTATCATCTCTTTTCTCATTTTACAGATAGGAAAAACAAATTCATTATATGAGATTGTTTACCAAAGGCCATTGAGGTGGTTAAAAGTCAGAGCTAGGATTTGAACCTTGGTCTTCTTGTTCTAAGTATCTTTCCACTAAACCATAACTTTTGAAAGAAATATGAACTTTAAGCGAGACAGAAATAAATAAGAAAAATCACATCTGGAGGGCAGGATTCAGGGAATGTTCCACAGAGGAAAAAATATTTGATCTATGTCTAAAAGGAAGAATTGGAAGAATCTTTGTCAGGCAGAAATGAGGAATATTTTAGATGTTCCATAAGCAAGGATACAAAATAGAAAAAGTTAGGGAACTGATTACTTGGATGGAAGTATAGGGTGTTATGAGAAAGATTTCTGGGAAATAAGACTAAGAAAGTAGATTGGATCAGGCTGACAAATATGTGCTTAATTCTGTTATCAGTGAGCAGCCAATGATGTGTTTTATTGATAAAAGAAGTTTAATTATAGGGATTGGGGAGGAAGGTTAGAAATCCTGACAGAGAGGCATAAAGTCTGGTTAGGGAAATAGGTGAGGGTAAAGAGAAGGTGACACTGGAAAAGAATATTCCAGTGGACAGAGGCTCCTTGGCATACCAAGCATGGCATAGCTGTCATGTTTGGAACCTCTGCAAAGAGAACATTTTAGTTTGCCTCTTTTTTATTGAGTGTGGGGGCTGGGACAGCCCGAGTTGGCTCATCAGCTTGGGCTGGGATTTAAATAGAATTCAATGAGTTTCAGGACTGAATCCTACGACCCTACCTAGATAACAAGAAAGAAATTGTTTGTCCTTCGGCGGGTCCCTCATTGAGGCAAAGTTGAAGATTTTTTCCTTCAAGGATTTTTAGAGTTTCGGGGTCCTCTCTTCATTTATCCTCATGCAGTCATCTCCAAATGCATTTGGGATAAAAGGGCAACGATCTCTTCTTCATATAACTGCTTCAAGCTGGCAAGGGTTGTAGAGATTTTGGAGGGTTCATGCCAGGAGATGAGGCGTGAGGTGTGGGTCTGAAAACAGCAGCAGGGCATCTAAAGGGTGTTTGTCCCAGTCAGTTGTCCCATGTTCTCCCAAATAAAGGACAGTTGAAAATCCAAAGTTTGAAGCTTAGAGAAAACAGATCTCAGGAGCAGATTAAAAGTGGGATGTCCTCCAGGGTGGAAATGAACCTTTAGAATGCAAATTTCCGTTTTGCAGGAAATGCATCAGGTCCCTTCTGTGGGCTGTCTTTAAGAATGCTGATGGCCCATCTAATAATACTAAACGCCAAAGAAAAGTAGAAAATTCCAGGAGTAAAAAGTTCTTTGTTTATAGTAAAAAGTGTTAAGTATCTTAGAGTTTAGCCCTTTCACTCCAATTTCCAGGAGAGCTAATTTCTTCTGGGATAGGGTTAGGGTGGCAGAGATTACTCAGGCCTTGTTACCTAGTAGGTTTAATAAGTCACAGATGTCCGTTGGCTTTTTTTTTTTTTTTTTTTTTTAATGCTCTGAATCTCGGGGGTTAACAGCTATCCCAGAGTTAAATTTCATGAGACTTTTGGTTAAAAACAGCCACTGATCTTTTTGTGAGGCAGGGTCTAGGGATGGGTGTGTCCCTTCTTGTCAGAGCTGCAGATCAAGATAAAAATGCAGTTTAAGCTTTTAGAAATCTCTAAATTGTGCTGCTTTTTTTTTTTTATTTTAAATAGAGAGGTGGTTCCTCAGTCTCACCAGAAAAATCACCAAGATCCAGAGCCTTTCCCCCTACTATTCTCACTCCTATGGGGGAAGGGTAGAGGAGACCACAGGGCCAGAGAGCAGTCCTTCCCAGCTTATTGGCCACGAGGTGTTCAGCTGACTGGTAGAAGGGGAAACAGGACCAAACCCCAATTGCCTACCAGAGAGCAAGATACTGGGGGGATAGGAGGGAGGCAGTTCAACCCCTGTGGTGTTCGCTGTTATGGTGGAAAGGCAGTTTCTCCAGGGCTCCTCTTGCTCGAGCTCTGGGCGGGGACTTGGGTCTCCTCAGACAGTTTCTGTGACACCTACAGAACCAACCTTTGGGGTTCCTGGCCTAAGTCTGGGAGGAATTTGCATTAAAAAGGCACCTCTGCTCTGAGTGTGTTTCCCAGGAGGCAAAAGTTGCCCTGAGAAGAAAAGAGCTGAGAGTCTCAGGTTTTAGTTCAGGTGAGAGAGTTTAAAAAAAAAAACCAACAGCTGTTTGTAACAGTAGAATGGGAGAAACATCGAGAGCTCAAAATGAGCTCCTCCAGTTTTGGCCTTAGTATATTGGCCTTGGATCCCTAAAAAAGTTTGGGGGTGGGTCCCAAGTTTCTCCCTAGGTGGGTGTTTTTTCAGCTTTGAAAGAGACACTTCTACTGGGCATGTTGGCTAGCTGCTTCTGCCTGAGGGCAGAAGTCAGAATCAGTCCCAAGATTTGAAAGAAAAAAAGAAGGCACTTTTAAGAGCAAACTGAGATATTGATGGGTAGAGGGAGATTAGATCCCTTTCAGCCTAATCTAATCAGTGTTCAAATTGTGAGGTAGAGGTATTTTTCAAGCTGAGAGTCTCTGCATTAAAAGACAGCCTAAAAGTGAGTAGGGGAACAGTTCTCAAGTTTTTTCCATTTCTCTATAAGCATCCCTAAGAGAGAGAAAGGTATGACAAAAACTTGAGTTTTTATCAATTCACAGGCGCTTTAGACTGTAAGCATCCTTGTGGAAAAACTGCTGAGCATAGAAGCTATAGAAACTCCAGACAGCGTTGACCATGCCCCAAGATGTCAAGCTGTCCCACCTTGCTATAGAAAGGGTGAGGTGGTGGCTAAGGGGAGGGGGGGGGGAGACACCTCGTGAACAATCACCAAATGGGAAATCAGCCGTCACTAGAAAGACTGAAAAAAGCTTTAGTGTTTTCCATTCAATAGCTCCTCACCTGACTCTAGACAGTGTAGATTCTGGATATATCTACCCTATAGCCCCTCCTCCTTCTCTAGAGAAGAAGAGCAACAAAATGCTCCTTGAGCTGTAATACCAGAGAAACTGAGGCAAGCTTAGGGAAACTGAAACAGTAAAAGAGAACTGTGGCACAACAGAGCCAGGGAGAATTTGTCAGGGACTAGCTATAGAATAGAGAACAAGTCTAGAGAGAGACACCAGAGGAATCCCCACAAGGGAATTTTGCAAGCTAGAGAAAAGGCCTTTTTCCTTTAAAGGTGTTAATCAAATTGAAAGTAGTTAAGGAGTTTTCAAATAGTTTTAGTCTCTCCTTGTAACTCCTAATTCCCTTCTGCAGTCAGAGAATTGGAAGAGAAAAGAAAGAAAGAAACTTATATTCACTTTCTTAATATAATTAGATTTGCTTTGGAATTTTATTCCCCACTCGTCATTCCAAAGGTCTTTCTTGAAGCTACAACCTGGCCAAGGTTGGAGCTTAGAAAAGACACCTTTAATTGTTGGCAGGGGCATAGAATGCCAATCAAAAGTTCTTGGGACTGAGAAAATTAAGAGTGAAAAGTTCCCACCTGTAAAAGAGAGAGAGAGAGAGAGAGAGAGAGAGAGAGAGAGAGAGAGAGAGAGAGAGAGAGAGAGAGAGAGAGAAAAGAAGGAAGATTTAAGTATGAGTCCCCAATTCCAAGCCATATAGGAGAGGTCTGAAACAGGCCTTCTGAGTTCCTCTGCGATCCCCACTCTATGGGGGAGGAAAGAGCAGAGGTGTCGATGGAGAATGAGGGAGAAAGAAATGCTTACCCGGCTGTTTCCCAAAAAGCGAAGGTTCCTCTGTCGACTCCATGATGGAACTTGTGGGAGGGAGAGCTACCAAACCCCAAACTCCTGTTGGAGGACAGAGCATTAGGGAAGATGGCTCAACCCTTGTAATTCCCGGGAGTAGCAGCCAAGGGTAGAGAGATGTTCTCCAAAGAATGGTTTCTCTAGTTATCTCCCCAAGACAAACCAAAGAGAGTGCTGGCCTTGGACCCCGAGAAGGGTGGAGTCCCCAGAATGGCCATGTGTCTCCTTGGTCTGGAGGCGGGGGAGGATGTTCAGCTTTCTTAAAGACACACTTCCTCTCATGTCTTGGAGTTCCTGCCTAAGGGCAGGGCTTTCTGGTGAGAGAAAAAAGAGTTTAGGAGTGCCTTGAGCTTCAAAGGAAGGTCCTTTGTTTTTGGAAGGCTGGGCAGAGGGAGTTTGATTCCCTTCCTGCAAAACCTAAGCATTTTAAGCTTTCCAGTTAGGGGATTTTTATGCTAAGAGTAATGCAAGTATTCTCTCTGGGAGAATACTGCTCCAACAGCTCAAAACCCAAGTGATTCTGAGTGTGGAGAGTTTCGGGGTTGCCTTCGGTCGCCAAACAATGTCTAATTTTTTGAGGTTCCGTTCTGTCAGGGAACCAAATGATAAGGGTTTTAGGGAACCAAAATGAGATTAAGATTTTTGGTTGTCAGGGAGTTAAATGATAAGGCCTAGTGGCAGGTTCGCTGTTCAGGGAACCAAATGGAGAGGTTTAGCTTCCCTGTATCCCCTTGGGATTTGGCACAATGGTAGGGAGTTTTGAGGGAGTTTCTGGCAGCGCAGAATTTACAGACCCAAAAATATAGATTGATAAAAGAAGTTTAATTATAGGGATTGGGGAGTAAGGTTAGAAATCCTGACAGAGAGGCATAAAGTCTGGTTAGGGAAATAGGTGAGGGTAAAGAGAGGGTGGCAATGGAAAAGAATATTGCAGTGGACAGAGGCTCCTTGGCATACCAAGCATGGCATAGCTGGCATATTTGGAACTTCTGCTCACTGATGTTTTTTAAGCAGGATAATGAAATATCAGAGCTAGACTTTGGACAATTATTCTACACAATATATTGGATTAATTAGGAGAAAGAGAAACTAGGAGGGGAACTAGTTATAAATCTTAGAGTAGCCCAGGAGAAAGTTACAGAAAGGCTTGATCAGGGTGGTGCTTGTGAAAAATAAAGAAAATGATACATAAGAAAGACTTTATATAAGAAGCATCTCCAGGACTTGACAACTGATAATATTGAGGGATAAGGGAAGAGTCAAAGATAATACCAAAGTTCCAAGCCTAAATGTTTGGGAGCATAGCTATATGAAAACCATAAATATTGATGTCAGGAGGAAGAGATAGAAAAGATTATGAGTTCATTATATATGTTGAATTGCTTTCGCAAGGATTACTTTTTGCCAAATGCTAATAACTAATATGTCATTTGTAGTACAATTATAACATGTTTAAGTTAAAAGTAAAACTTGTTTCTATGCAAATTTAATAATAGAATTTATAACAGAATTTGAATTAAAAACAATTAAGATTAATGTTAAGCCTTAAGGAAGAGAAATATAATAAATGCAGAGTTAAAGTTAAAATAATAAAGGTAAAATAAACTAATATTTAGAAATCCTTTAATTCAAATCTTGTCTTCCATAGACCAGCTGTGTAATTACTTAGCTTCTCTCTACTTACCTTTCCATCCCTGAAATGGAAATCTATTGGAATGTTACTTTCTAATATTAATATTATTCCACAAATAAACTGGATCATTAGCACTTTTAAACCATTTTAGATTTCATTGAAACTAAAATTTATGATATATATAGTAATACCTAGCAAAATTTGTTGTGTCTCCTATTTGTAAAATATTTTAAGCAAACCTGCCTAAGGGTATCCTAAGAGACAAGAGGCAATACTCCCTAGGTGTATCAGACCAGTGAGTGCTACCATCTTCATTCTTATCCTAAAGGGAGACAGCCCAGGACATTGAGACCAGGAACCCTGAAAATGGTATTGTCCTCCTTTGCTGTCATCACTTCTGGAAATAGCCCCTTTGGATCTGTGACCTAGCAACTGTTTTTGTAATTACTAAAGCTAGCAGCTTTTTCAGCAACCTAGGCTATTGAAGATTCAAAAAATTCTGGATGCCAGGGACCTTGGCACTATTAGTTGGCACAGCACCAAAAATGGTTATGATTTTATCACTGGAAATGACAGTAAAGAAACATGATTATCTGTTTTGCTGCTGCAGCCTTAGAAGCATTAGGTTTTCCATTTGACTTGGTCCTGAATCCTATATATGTGGCCTATCCCATTAGAATATAGCTCTTTGAAAGGAATATCTCCACTTTTATGTTTGTATCTACAACACATTAGCACAGTGCTTTGCACATAGCCAAGTGCTTATTAATTTTTTCATTCATATTAGCCACTGGTTATACAAAAATAAGAAAGAGCCCCTACTCTCAAGGAATACACTTCCTACTGAGGGAATCCAAGTTATACAAATACAATAAAAGGTATATGAAGGAGTAGAAGTGAACTAGGCACCAAGGGGCAGGGTGGGTGGTGTTAATAGAAGACTTCATGAAGGAAATGGTACTTAAGATAAATTTTGAGGATGGACAGAAATTTTGAGAAAAATAGGGAGAGCCTGTGCAAATGAGCCAATATAAATGCCCATTAATCAATAAGCATTCATTAAACATTTCCCAATTGGTTGGCCTGCAAAAAAGAAAAATAAAACTACCTTTATATGCTTATGATGATTACATTCAGTTGAGGAAACAACATGTATATGTTTAATATGTACATACAAATTAAATACCAGGTACTGGCAGCTGAAAAGATTATTAAAGGCTTCATATGAAGCAAGTGATACTTGAGGTGAACTTTATAGAAATCAAGAGTTTCTAAGAAGCAAGTGTGGGAAAGATCAAAGATTTTCCAGGCATGAAAAACAAAGATAATGCTATGTGTGAAGGAAGCAAAGCCAATTCAGTCGGATCAAAGAATGGATGGTTGGAAAGTAATGTATAGTATACTTTCAAAATTAAGTTCGATCCAACTTGTGAGTTTTCTGAATGTCAAACTATAAAATTTATATTTGAATCTGGAGGTATTGGAGATCTAATAGACTTTATTGGGCCAAAAGAGTGACATTGGCAGACTTGTGTTTTAGAAAAATCACATTGGTAGTTGTATGACAGAGATTAAAGGGCAAGAGACTTGAGGAAAGGCAGCAATAAGGAGAGTATTATCTGGGAGAGAAGTTATGACAGCCTAAAGTATGAGGTGATCATGGAAGTAGAGAATTAAATGGATGTCAGAGATGTGGAGGTAGATGTGTTATTAAATGAATAGTGTGAGGGCGGGTGAGGTGGCAAGTAGTATTACCCTGAGCTTATGAAAACTTTAAATGCCACACAGACCATTTTGTATTTGTTCCTGGAGGCAATGGGAAGCCACTAGAGTTTATTGAGAAGAGGGCAGGGAAGGGTTAGGGTGACATGATTTAGGAAAAATTGCTTAGTGGCTGAATAGAGGATGGATTGGAGTAGGAAGAGACTTGAGGCAAGCAGACCTCAATGCAGGCTATTGAGGCAATCAGGTTGTGATTGAGGTCCTATACCAGAGTAGTGATAGTAGTGGTAGAGGAGAGAAGGAGCCATATTCAGAGTTGTTGCAAAAGTGAGATCATCATGCCTTGACAACATATTGCATTGGAGTGAAGGGAAGGTGAGATAGTGAAGATTCCAGATGACTCTTAGGTTTGTGATCCTGAGGGTCTGATAGAATGGTATTGACCTCTATAAAATAGGAAAGATTGCCCAGTAATAGGAAAGGTAATAAGCTCTGGTTTGGACATTTAAGATGTCTACTAGATATCTAGTTTAAGATGTCTGAAAAGCAATTGGAGATGCAAGATTGGAGCTCAGCAGAAAGATTGGGTAGGAAAGGTAGATTTGAGAATTATCAGCTTAGAGGATGTAAAATACAGACTAACTCCTTGGAGGGTTTTAGGGTCAGCCAAAGTCAGGATAAATCAAAAGTCCTTGGTCTTTAGGGGGAGAAGTGAAGGAGGCAGGCAAGCTGCAGCGTGGCTTGCCAAAGATGTATCTTGGATCCTGGAATCCAGAGTCTCCAGCCTCTCTCCGCCTCATCCTGCCGTCAGTGACTCTGGCTTCTTCATCCCCACCTGCAATCCTTGCCAACAATTATCTCAACACCAAACATTCAGCAAACACCAATGGTGAGGAGAGCCATCACATCACCATCTCATCTAAATATGTATATAGAGTCAATTGTCTCACAGCCTATAGGTAATTAACCTTAAATGCTCAATTGTCTAATTCAAGCATACCTTTTTGGAGTTCCAGCCCTCTACAAGAGGAAGCAATTACATCCATGGGAGCTGATGAGATCATTAAGTAAAATAGTATGAAGGGAGAATAGGGTCCAGGATAGAATCCTGAGGAACATGCTTAGAGGACATGTTCTAGAGAAAGTACCAAAAAAAGAGAGAGAAAACAAGCAGATGGGTAATAAGAGAACTAACTAGGAGAGAAGGGTAACCAAGATGGTATCAAGAAAGAGTAATCAACAGTATCAGAAGCTGCAAAAAGGTCAAGGAGAATGGGGAATTGAGTAAAGGCCATTGGCTTTGACAACTAAGAGATCATTAGTAACTTTGAGATAGCAGTTTCTTTGGTCTTAAAGAATTCACATTATTTATGGGTTGAGAAGAGATTTTTAAACAAAATAATTATTATTAATGATAGTCATTAAAAGTAACAGAAATAGAGAAGCCAGGAGAAAACTCTGTAGGTATTTTTTGGGGGCACAAATAATGAGTTTCTTTTTAGATCCATTGAGTTGTGAAACAATCAACAAGTATCTGAGAATGTAGGAGGAAAGTTCAAAAAAGAGGTCAAAGGTGGAGATATATGTTAGATTTGAAGCCATGGAAACCTCTAGAACTCTCAGAGCAAAATAATGCTGATGCTGATGCTGTCAGCTAACGATTATGTGGCACTTTAAATGTTGCAAAACAGTTTAAATATATTATTTTATCTTTACAATAGTCCTGTGAGAAGAATATCATATCACCATTTTATAGATGAGGAAGCTTGAAAGATGCTGATTTATTTTCTTGCATCAGGAGAGACTCCATGTATTATTCTTTGCTTTCTCTTTGAGGAACTACCTGAGAAACTTGAAGTCTAGTGATGAATTTTTAAGGGATATCCAGAGAAAGAATGTTCATAACAGACATAGGTTAAGAGTTCTCAATTTAAGAGGGGAAAGTTTCAAGGACAATTTTCTTATATGTTATTTGAAAACCCGTGGCCTGCCTAAATTTTGTATTCTGATGGCTGTTTTAGATTCCACTAATCTGTATTATAATTATGAACATATTCCTGCTTTCTTCTGCAAATTGATTTATCCCTGACGTCTATTTGATGTTAATGCTTTACAATCTTAATCAAGTATTGTTTTGTTGGTGTTGAGTAGAGAATCTTTTATTTTTTATATTGGAATCCACAGTAACTAGAAGAGTAAATTCCTAATAAATACTTGTTAATTGATTATATGCCATATTTTTGCTTAGTTGTTAAAAGTATTTTTGTTTTATATTGAATTTTTATGCTAATGAAAGATAATCCAAATAGTCATTTTAATGTTTTTGTTATCGAGTATGACCATGCCTATATTAATTTATTTCAAAATTCCCAGATTATTAAGTTTTACTTCAAAAGCATAAATTACAATTTTGTTAGACATATGGATATACTTTATGCTTTTTTAATGTATTTTTGCTTTTTTAAAAAACCACATAGCAGATAGATTTATTGGTTTAAAAAACTTTATATATGAATGACAAAATGATTCTTTAACTTTACACTGAATGAATTGCTTTTCAGAGTATCATTTAAAATCTGTACATCCATTCTGTTTTTAAAATGAAATCACAGAAAAGATTAATGACATCATTGGCAACAAATTATTCCTAGAATAGTAGTAATAACAACATAGAGTCTTTCCAGTCACAGAAATGTATTGCTTCAGTTGATCTGATTTATATGCCTAAATATGAGCTAGTATGAATTGAATGTGTTGTCTTTTATAGGCAATAAATAAACAATAAATGAAATTAGCTGCATTAATTTTCTGGAGGCATCCATATGTCATTTGTTAAACATGATTGTTGTCATTTTTATTAATATAATAAATTATCACAACTAAAAAACAATTTTAACAACAAAAAGTTGTTTATTTTGAAAATACGCTATATTTTCCAAACATGTAAGATATGAAAATATTAGACATCTTTTCTTATATATATTTGAAAATCTACTATATTATATATATACTCATATTAATATAAAATCAAACACATTAGCAATCTATACAAATCATATGCATTTTATTATTTTTGTCTTTTGAAGAAATTGGTTAAAAGTGAAGAAGTTTGCCAAAAGAATCATTGTTCTCTGCTACACAAAATCACAAATGGTATTTTGAAGATGATTATAACTTGAGTATGGCAAGTTGCCAGACAATTACATCACTCTGTAATCATTATCTAGTTCTAGTTCCTGACTTTACATTAAATATATGTATATATAATGCTTTTAGCTCCTCTTTCATTCTCTTTGTAATCTGATTTACTTGAGTCTATCTATCTGAGAAACATGTAGAAGTGCAAAAGCCTCTTGAAACAGCAATACTCTAAACGTAAATGTATTTCTTTGCATTATCTTGAAATTCTTTTAGGTTTTAGAAAATGACAAGCAGATATATTGCATTGTCCTTTTGATTTGAAACCAAATTAAGTAAATAATTTCTTATAGCAAATAGAATTATATAATTGTTGTCATGAGAAAGTATGTATTAAGTATGGATAGTCCTTGATATTTAATATTAAGAGGAACAGTTATTGTTTGGAAGATTCTGATATAATTATATAGGCGTGGTACTGAAATTTTTAGTTCTTTTTTTTCCTTTTGCGAGAAGGGGAAGTTGATAGGGGAGAAGACTTTCAAGGATGGGTAAACATAATTAAAAAATGTTTTTGTGTGCTAAACACACTGTAGCATAATCTCGTGGCATGCAAATTATTTTGAATCTCTCTATCTCACTGTTAGATGAGAATATTTTCCCAGGAGATGCAATCATGAGCAGGTTATTGTTTTAAAAGCATTATAAAAAACATGAAGTGTTTTCTGAAGGTCATCAGTAGGATCCAATAAGGGGTATAAGAAATGATTGTATATGTAGTTGTAGAGGAAAGAGAATCATGCCAGACTTTTTTTTGTTTCTAACATTTATTCTTCTACAATTGTTTCCATTTTTTCTCCCTCTTCTTCCTCCTCCCAAAGATGTTAAGCAATATAAGTTATACATGTTCAAGCATATTTAACTTATTTCCACATTAGTCATTTTGTGAAATAAGAATCAGAAAGGGGGAAATCATGAGAAATAAACAAAAAAAAGTGAAAATAATATGCCTCAATCTGCATTCAGAATCTATAGTTCTTTCTCTGAATGTGAATAACATTTTCCATCTTGAGTCTTTTGGAATTGTCTGGCTGAGAAGATCTAAAACTATCAAAGTTGATCATTGAATAGTGTTGCTATTACTGTGTACTGTGTTTTCCTATTTCTGCTTATTTCATTAAGTAAATCTTTCCTGGTATATCCTCTTGTTCATTGTTTCTTTTTTTTTTTGTTTTTTTTTTTTTCATATTTCTTTTTTATTTCATTTTATTTTTTTAAAATAGTATTTTACTTTTCCAAATACATGTAAACATAGCTTTCAGCATTCATCTTTGCAAAACCTTTCCAAATTTTTCTCCCTCCTCTCTTTCCACTCCCCTAGTAGCAAGCAATCCAAGGTTAAACATTTGCAATTCTTTTAAACATATTTGTCATGCTGCATAAAAAAATCAGATCAAAAGGAAAAAAACACAACTCTGCTTATAATTTCTTATGGAAGAGTAATATTCCATTATATTGATATACCATTATTTTTTCTGCCATCCCTCAGTTGAAAGGCAGCTCCTTGATTTCCAGTTCTTGGTCACTACAAAAAGAGCTGCTATGCATATTTTTGTACATGTCAGTCCTTTTTCCTTTTTTTAATGATCTTTCTGGGGTACAGATAGAGTTTTATTGCCTTTGGAAAAACACTGGCTGTAAAAATGTTTCCCATCTTTCTACCTTCCTTCTAATCATAGTTGCATTGGATTTGGTTGTGCAAAATTTTTCAATTTATTGTAATCAAAATTGTTATTTTGTATTTCATAATATTCTCTAGCTCCTGTTTGGTCATAAATTCTTTTCTTCTCCATAGATCTAATTTGCAAACTATTCCTTAATCTCTTCATTTGCTTATGTATCACTTTGTATATCTAAGTCAATTACCCATTTTGCCCTTTTCTTGTATCTAGTATGAGATGCTGGTGGTACAGAATTTTTACTATATTATTTTCCAATTTTCCCAGCGGTTTTTATCAAATACTGAGTTCTTTTCCCAGAAGCTAGAGTCTTGGATTTATCAAACAGTCAGTTGCTGTATTCATTGACTAGTGTGTTGTGTATTTAATCTATTTCATATTATTATCATGATCTTTTTCTTTGCCAGTGCCAGACAGTTTTAATGATTGGTGCTTTATAATAGAGTTGTCGATCTAGTATAGCTAGACCACCTTTAATTTTTTTTTTTATTACTTCCCTTGATATTCTTGACCTTTTGTTCTTCCAGATGAATTTTGTCATTACTTTTTCTAGATTTATAAAATAATTTTTGATAGGTAATTGGTATGTCACTGAATAAGTAAATTAAGTAGAATTGTCATTTTTATTATATTGACTTGGCTTACCCATTAGCAATTGCTATTTTAACACTTATTTAAATTGATTTTATTTGTAATTATTTTGTTTTGTAATTATGTTTCTATAGTTGCTGGGTTTGTCTTGGTAGGATCTCTAAACATTTGATATTGTCTTGTCACTTTAAATGGAATTTCTCTTTCTATCTGTTGCTGCTGAGCTTTGTTAGTAATATATAGAAATGCTGGTGATTTATGTGGGTTTATTTTATATCCTGTAATGTTGCTAAAAATTGTTAATTATTTCAAGTAATTTTTTAATTGATTCTCTTAGGTTCTTTAAGTATACCATCATATTATTTGCAAAGAGTTATAGTTTTATTGTTCTTTGACTATTATAATTTCTTCAGTTTCTTTTTCTTTTCTTATTGCTAAAGCTAACATTTCTAGTATTATATTAAATGATAATCACCATACATGGAAATATGTTTATAAGAGTTGTGCATATTTAAACTATATTGGATTGTTCTCTTGGAGTGGGAGGAGGTAAGGAAGGGAGGAAGAAAAGTTTAGAACAGAAGGTCTTACAGAGATGAGTTTTAGGGGGCTCTATTTACATGTATTTGGAAAAAAAATTATTGAAAATAATAATAATAGTGATAATGGATGTCCTTGCTTCATCTCTAATATTACTGGGAAGACCTCTAACTAATCCCTATTACAAATAATGTCTTAGGATTGTTTTATATAGATAGTGCTTATCATTTTAAGGAAAATTCCCTTTATTTTTAATAGGAATGAGTGTTGTCTGTTGTTGAAAGTTTCTTCTGCAGCTATTGAGATAATCATGATTTCTGCTGGTTTTGATATGGAGGTGGTTCATTATGCTGATAGTTTTCCTAATATTGAATCAGTCCTGCATTCCTAATATAAATCCCACCTCGTCATATGTATTATCGTGTTGATAAATTGCTGTAATCTCTTTGCTAGTATTTTATTTGAAATTTTTGTATTAATATTCATTAGGGAAATTGGTCTGCAATTTTCTTTCTCCGTTTTGATTCCTCCTGGTGTAATTATCAGCATCATATTTGTGTCATGAAAAGAACTGGATAGAACTCCTTCTTCACCTGTTTTTTCAAATACTTTATATAGCATTCATTATTCTTTATATATTTTATTGGATTTATTTGTAAATTCATCTGGCCTTAGACATTTTTTCTTAGGGATTCACTGATGGCTTGTTTAATTTCTTTTTTCTAAAATGGAGTTGTCTTTTATTTCCTCTTTTGTTAATCAGGGCAATTTATAGTTTTGCAAATATTCATCCATTTTGCTTGGATTGTCAGCTTTGTTGGCATACAGTTATGCAAAATCGCTCCTACTTATTACTTTAATTTTTTTCTTCACTGGTGGCAAATTCACCTATTTCATTTTTGATACTGTAAATTTGGCTTTCTTTTTTAATCAAATTAACCAAAGGTTTGTCAGTTTTATTAGTTTTTCATAAAACGAGCTCTTAGATTTATTTATTAGTTCAATAGTTTACTTTCAGGTTTATTAATCTCTCTTTTTTTCAGAATTTCCAATTTGTTATTATTTGGGGATTTTCAATTTGTGCTTTTTTTTTTTAGCTTTTTTAGTTACATGCCCAATATATTGATCTCTTTTTTCTGTATTTTATTCATGTAAGCATTTAGAGATATAAAATTTCCCCTCAGAACTGCTTTATCTGTATCTCATAAATTTTAGTCAATCATTTCATTATTGTCATTCTCTTTGGTGAAATTATTGATTAATTCTATGATTTGTTGTTTGACTCACTCTGTTTTTTAGGGGTCAATAGTTTACTTTCCTTTTTTTTTTGAGTTTATATTTTTCTTAGCCTTTTATTACATATAATTTTTATTGTGTTGCCATTTGAAAAAGATGCATTTACTATTTCTGCCTTTTAGCATTTGTGAGGTTTTTATGCCCTAATATATGATTAGTTTTTGTGGAGGTTCCATGTACTGCTGAGAAAAAAGTATATCCCATTCTATTCCCTATGAAGACCCCATCTTCCGAGGTCTATCATATCTAACTTTTCTAAAATTTGATTCACCTTCTTAATTTCTTCAATGACTTTTATCCTCTGATTCTAGGATATCAGGACAGTTTTCCTTGATAATTTTTGAAAGATGCTGTCCAGGCTCTTTTTTGAACATGGCTTTTCAGTAATTCTTAAGTTATATCTTCTGGATCTCTTTTCTAGGTCACTTGTCTTTTCCATGAGATATTTTACATTTTCTTCAACTTTTTTTCATTCTTTTGATTTTTTGTGCCTGGTTCTTGATGTTTCATAAAGTTATTAGCTTCTATTTTCTCAGTTCTCATTTTTTGAGGGAATGATTTTCTTCAGTTAGCTTTTGTACTTCCTTTTCAATTTGGCTAATTCTACTTTTAAAGCAGTTGTTTCTTCAGTGGATTCTCCCCTTCCCTTCTCCCCTCCCCCTCCCCCCCCAAATTTGGCCATTTGTATTTCTTAAGGAATTGTTTTTTTCAATTAATTTTTGTCCTTTTCCCAAGTTATTGAGTCTTTCCCCCCTGCCTCTCATTTCTTTCCTGAATTTTTCTTCTACCTCTCTTTTTGACCTCCAGAAGCAGAGGTTCTGGCCTGAGTGAAGTATCAGCACAGTTAGGCTGATTCTGCATAATCAACAAGCAAGCCCTGGGGACAGTTGGTTGAGAGGCAGCCTCAGCCTTAGAAACTTTCATTTGGCAGACAGGGTGGAAGTCTGATAGCTGAATAGAAAACTAAAGGACCTTCCACTTTCAAGGGATGCCAAGCCCAACTGTGCTGGCCAGAAAAGATCCAGCCTGCCACTTTGGAGAGAAAGAGCTAGCAGACACACTTAGTGAGTGTAATAACTAAGTGGAGGGATCCTGTTGCCTGTGGGCATTTGCAAGAGCAGGACCATCTGTGGTTTGCAGCCACTGTAGAGACTGCTAGTAGCAAGGTCATTTGCAGGACAATGTGGCTGAGGACTAAAGAAGAGAGCCTATGGTTGGGGCCTGAGACATCATTCCACATAACCTTTGGACTACAGTTTGATTACACTAATAATTTACTGTTAAAAAACAAAATAAAACAATAAATAAATAAATATAAATAATCAAAGGAGAAAGAACCCAACCATGGAGAGCTACTATGAGGATAGAGAAAATCTGGGTTCATCTTCAGAGGAAGATAACACAGAACTAAAAAAACTCTTTTTTTTCCCCTCTGATTTTTCCTCAGTCTCTATTTTTAAAGTTCTTTTTAAGTTCTTCCAAGAATTTTTTGTTCTTGGGCTTTTTTGAGATTTCAAAAAGAAAATAAAGATTAAAATAAATTCAAAAGAATGAAAAAATAAAGAAAGTGAAACATCTCATCAGAAAAATTAGTGATCTGGAGAACAGATCGAGAAGAAATAACCTAAGAATAAGCAGACTGTTACAAGAAATTATCAAGGAAAATAACCCTGAAGTTCTAGAATAACACATCTACCAATCACCACCTGAAAGAGATCACAGAGGAAAAATTACAGGAATATAATAGCCAAGTTTCAAAATTCTAGGGTTAAGTAGAAAATATTGGAAGCAATAAGAAAAAAAACAATTTAAATATCATGGTGTTACAATAAGGATTATACAAAACCTAGCAGCTACTATGTTGAAGAACTGTAAGTCTTGGAATTCTGTAGCAAAAGAGCTAGGGTTACAACCAAGGGTAATTTACCTAGAAGAGTTAAATATATTGCTGAATAGGGAAGGGGATAGGGGTGGGGAGGGGGAAGAAGGACTTAATGAACTGAAAGACTTTCAGGTTTTTGTTACAGAGTCCCCAGAACTTAAGGGAAAATTCCAATAACATTTAGAAGAAATATAAAGTAGTTATTAAAGAGTAATTATAAGGGACTCAATAAGGTCAAATTGTTTACTTCATATATGTGACAATATTAGCAGTACTCTTATGATTTTCATTCTTTACGCAGTTTGAGAGAAAGGCTTGGGCTTAGCTAATTATGATGGGGCCATTTCAAAATATAAAATTCCTTGGGAAAATATAAAAAGGAGTAATTATCACATATCCATGAGGCATGAAAAGGAGAAATTGATACAGAAGGAGCTATTAGGAGGGAGGGCAAACAATATACATATATACATGATACATATCTAGAAGGCCTAAAAATCTTCAAAATTCAGGAAAAAAATAAGAGGGCAAGGGGCTAGGGTGGAAGGAGAGAATAAGGAATGGATTTTTTGAAGGGTGAGTAGAATAAGGAATAAGAAGGCAAGATAGCAGATAGAAGTAAAGCAGAGTGAGGAGAGATAGGGTAAATAAGATAAGAAGGATAATTGGGGAAAATAGGAAGGAGGAAAATTCACAAGTAATTATAGCTTAAAATATGAATAGGATGAATTTACCCATAAGATGGAAATAAATAGTATATTAAAAATTTAAATTCAACAGTATGTTGTTTTCAGTAAACATTATAAAAATGAGAGATGCACACAAAGATAAAGGGCAAGAATAGAATTTAGTATGTTAGAAAAGAAAGCAGGGATAATCATGATTTCAGGCAGATAAAATTAAAATAAATTTAATCAAAAGAGAAAAATGGATAAACTATACTATCAACAATATTATTCAATAATGTTTTAGACCAATTAAAATTCCTAGACATTATAAAATACCTGAGCATATAACTGCCAAAACAGATGGAAGTATATAAACGTAAACATAAAACACTTCAGACAAATAAACTCAGATCCAAATAATTGCAGTGACATTTATTCTCATGGCTTAGGTAAAGCCAGTATAATTTTTTAAATGATGGTTTTATCTAACTAATTTATTCAAATAATACCAATTAAATTACTACAAACTTATTTAACTGAGTTTGAAAAAAATAAAGTTCATTTGAAAAAGTGAAAGGTTAGGAACTTCAAAGAAATCAGGAAAAAAGTTGTAAAGGAAGTAGATTCAGCAGTATCAGACCTTAAACTATATTAAAAGAGAGAGCATTGTTGAAGTATAAACAGGATAATTTTGATTATCCTAAATAAAACTTTTCTTGTATAAATGAAACCTATGTAGCTAGTAATAGAAGGAATATAGAAAATTGGGGGAAAATGTCATAGATAGTCTCTCAGGCTATCATTGGATTGAAATGTTGCTGTGCTATAGGGAATGATGAGTTGGTTGATTTAGAAAAACATGGAAGACTTAGACCTATGAAGGAAGATGCTATCTACCTTCAGAGAAACAGATGACAGGTGGAAATAAGCATAGTATGATTTCACACGTATGTGTTTGAATATATATGTGCATACATATATATGTATGCTTTTAGATATTTGTGTGTGTGCCTCCATGTTTAGTTATAGCTTTCTGGGGAAAGAGGGGGGAGTTGGGGAATAAAAAATGCACAGCACAGAAGGAAAAAAAATGAGAAAAGCTGGGCAACTTTGAAAACAAAACAATAGTATTTATTATATAGGTTTTCTTGAAATAGAAATTTATTGGGTTATATTTAATCTTCTCTTATGATCTACTGTATACATGGCAGTTGTTTTTCTCTTTTTCTCAATTTGTGTTTAAATTTAAAATTAACAAATTTTACAAAAATAAATTTACCTACTGTTTATTAGAGTACCTGTTTTTCCACATATCCCCTCCAGCATTTATCATCTTCCTTTTCTATCATGTTTGCCACTCTGATAAGTATAAGCCCATAACACTTCCCTCCCCGCTTAGCTGAGGGCTTTACCTTACACTTAACTGAAAAAATTAAGGAAATTTTCCAAGGATTTCCTCTTCTTCCCACATCATATAGATATTGTCCATTATTATCTTCTCTTCCACTCCTGTCTCTGGAGAAGAAGTGCCTCTTTTTCTTGTCAAGGCCAACCTCTTACACATGTACTCAGCTTGATCCCATCACACATCCCACAGGTTGCCCCAACTGTTGTCCTAACTCTCTCATCAATATTTCTCTCTCTTCTATCTTGTTTCCTGTTACCTACAAACATAGCTTATGTATCTAATAATATTAAAAAACCTTTCTTTGACCTAGCCATTTCTGGCAGCTGTTGCCCATCTTTCTCCTCACCTCCAAGACCAAATAATAGTTTTCAGCTTTAAATTTTAGAAGCTTAAAATTTCATAAAAATTTTTGAGCATCCTGTATTAATAAAGCCCAAAGATTTAACTTCATACTTGACTGACTTATTTCAGTATGGGAAGTAAAATAGTATTTATTAAAAAAAATACTATTAAATCTTAAAGCAGTGTTTAAATGGAAGCCATTAAAATGAATTTTTTGTGTGTGTCTGCTGTACTATTGATAATATATCTGTCTGTTCTGTCCTGCATCAAGAAAGCAGGAAAAAGTAGACTGATGTAACATACTGAACATACTAACCTCTTCCAATCTTCTTTTACTAATTTCATTGCTTATCTCTTCATCACCTCTCAACATGAACTCTCTGTCCCAACTAACCTAATCTGTTTACCACTCATGATTTGTTCATTTCTGCCTTCTTCCTTTTTGTCGGTTACCAACTTATCCCTGCTTTCTCTTAGGACTTTACACAAAAGTCATTTCCAAGAAAGATTTCACGTTTAACCGTATTAGGCATTATGTTTACTTTCTCGTTTATATGTTGCTTTATAAATATGTAATTTATTTTTATATCTCTATCCTTTTTTCAAATAGATGATAAACTTCTAGAGAAAATGCCTATTTGTCTTATATATTCTCTCTTCTCTCTCTAATAATGTTCTCCATATGGTATTTACTGTTTACTGATATTTTTGACACTAAATGTTTACTGACTAATGAGTATCCAATTTTTCACTGCTAATTAAATAGTAACTTCTTACTTAGTTAATATTTGTATGCTAAGCACTATTACTGGGAATTCAAGAAAGTCCATGCAAAGCTTACTATTTATTAAGCATGTTCATGCTTAATAAAGTTTGTTTTTAAGCACCAAGCTTTTGCTTATGCAAAATGGTTTTTTTGGTTGTAATTTTCAGTGATTTTGAATTAACCTTTACTTACTGCAATAGAATTGGATACAAGGGACTATTCAAAATATGTTAATGGTATAATATGCATAATACCAAGGCTCTGTAAGCTATTAAAAGGAAATTACAAATAGTAAATTTTGAAGTAATAGTAGTATTACTACTATTACTCCTCCTCCACCACCTCCTCTTCTTGCTCCTCCTTCTCCTCCTCCTACTACTAATACCACCACCACTATAATTACTACTACTACTTTCTAACATTTATATAATACCTAACATATGCCAAGGATTGGCTAAGAACCTTACAATCATTATTTCATTTGAACCTTACAACAACAACCCTGGAAGATAAGTGCTATCATTATTATTATTATTATTATTATTCTCATTTATAGAGAAGGAAACTGAGGCTAACAAAAGATAATTAACACTTGCTCAGGTCATATAGCTAGTGAATGTCTGAGGCTGAATTTGAATTCAGATCTTTAAAAATATGAATATTTCATTATGTGAAGAAAATTTAAAAAGTATTATATTTGATATTCTAATCATCTATTAAGTATAAAGGTTATTTTCTCTTCTGTACATTTGTAAATGCATGCCCTTCAATTAAAATTTTTTTTATCCTATTGCTACCTACCAACTCTTTATTCTATTTCCAAATAAGAGCCCTCTTGTGACAGATGTAGCCAAGCAAAACAAAACTCATTGACTGAAAATTTATGTCAAATTCCACAGCTTTAGTTTGTGCTAAAAAATAGGTTACAAAATTGATCAGTTATGGCATCTTTCAAAGTTATTTGCCTTTATATTGTTGTGATCACTATGTAAATTGTTTTCTTATTTCTGCTAACTTAGTTTTAGTCAGTTCATGTCTTCCCACATTCCTCTGAATCTGTCAGTTGACATTTCTTATACTGCGGTATTAATGTATTATGTTCATATACCATATTATAATTTATGTATTGTTGAAGTGATGAATCTGCACTTTGTTTCCCCCCTTTTATTTTTTTCTTCTCTTTTTCTGGTTATACATGTATATTAACTATTTAAGTACACATTTCTTTATGAATCATGGTAGAAGAAAAAAATCAGAACAAAAGGAAAAACCACGAGAGAGAAAAAACAACAAAAAAGAAGTAAACATAGCATGTGTTGATTTACATTCAATTAAATTTACATAGTTCACTTTCTAGATGCAGATGACGTTTTCTCTCCAAAGTTTATTGGGATTGCCTTGGATCATTTTACCACTGAGAAGAACCAAGTCTTTCATAGATGATCATTGCACAATCTTACTATTACTGTATACAATGTATTCCTGATTCTGTTAGCATTACTTCATGTAAATCTTTTTAGGCCTCTCTAAAATCAGCTTGTTCACCATTTTTTATAGAACAAGATACCATCATCTGCCACAACTTATTCAGCCATTCCTCAATTGATGGACATCTATTAATTTTCCAATTTTTTGCTACCACAAAAAGAGCTGCTATAAACATTTTTGCACATATGGGGCCTTTTCCCTCTTTTATGATTTCCTCGGGATACAGACCCAGTAGTGACACTGCTGGCTCAAAGGGTCTTGCACAGTTTGATAGTCCTTTAGGCATAGTTCCAAATTGTTGTCCAGAATGGTTGAATCATTTCACAACTGCACCAATAATGCATTATTTGTCCCATTTTTCTCTTATCCCCTCCAGTATTTAGCATTATCTTTTCATGTCATCTTAGCCAATCTGAGAGGTATGAGATTGTACCACAGAGTTGTTTTAATTTGCATATCTCTAATCAATAGTGATTTAGAGCATCTTTTCATATAATTGTAGATTATTTTAATTTTTTTCATCTGAAAATTATCTGTCCTTATCCTTTGACCATTTACCAACTGCGGATGAGACCTTTATCAGAAACCCTGACAGTAAAAAAAAAAAAAAAAAATCCCCAGTTTTGTATTTTTCTTTTAATATTATTTATATTGGTTTTGTTTGTGCAAAAACTTTTTAATTTAACGTAATCAAAGTCATCAATTTTGCATTTTATAATGTTCTCTGTCTTCTTTGGTCATAAATTCCTCCCCTTCCCAAATATCTGATAAATAAATTATCCCTTGTTCTTCTAATTTGCTTATGGTATTATGCTTTCATGTACCCATTTTGACCTTATTTTGGTATGAGGTGTGAGATGTACTTTCTGATATATTGTTTTCCTAGCAATTTTTGTAAAATAGTGAATTCTTATCCCTAAAGCTGGAGTTTGGCATTTTATCAAATACTAGATTATTATAGTCCTTGATTATGTTATGTGTATTTAATCTATTCCACTGATCCACCACTCTGTTTTTTAGCCAGTACCTATGATTTAGATGACTGTTACTTTTTAACACAGTTTTAGATCTGGTATTGCTAGTTCACCATCCTTTGTATTTTTTTTTTCATTAATTTCCTTGGTATTCTTGCCCTTTTGTTTCTCCAGATAAATTTTATTGTTATTTTTTCTAACTCTATAAAAAAAATTTTGGCAGTTTGACTGGTATGGCAGTGAACAAGTTAGATCAATTTAGGCAGAATTGTTATTTTTATCATTTTTGCTCAGCTTATCCACGAGCAATTGATATCTTTCCATTTGTTTAGATATAACTTGATTTGTATGAGAAATGTTTTGTAATTGAGTTCATTTAGTTCCTGGGTTTGTCTTGGCAGATAGACACCCAAATACTCTTTTTTTGTCTACAGATATTTTAAATGGAATTTTTCTTTCTATCTCTTGCTGCTAGACTTTATCAGTAATATATAGAAATGCTGATGATTTGTGTGCGTTTATTTTAAATACCCTGCAACTTTGCTAAGCCTGTTAATTGTTTCCAGTAGGTTTTTGGATGATTTGGTAGGATTCTCTACATATATCATCATATCATCACAAAGAGTAATAGTTTTATTTCCTCATTCCCTATTCTAACTCCTTTAATTTCTTTTTCTTTTCTTATTGCTAAAACCAACATTTCTAGTACAGTGTTGAATAATAGTGGTGATAATGAGCATCCTTGTTTTACCCCTGATCCCTTTGGGAATGAATCCAGTTTCTCTCCATTATAAATCATGCTTGCTGTTGGTTTTAGATAGATACTGCTTATTATTTTAAGGAAAGCTCCCTTTATCCCCATGCTCTTTAGTGTTTTTTCATAGGGATGGGTACTATATTTTGTCAAAAGCTTTTTCTGCATCTATTGGGCTTATCATATGATTTTTGTTGGTTTTGCTATTTTTATAGTCGATTATGACAATTTCCTGCTATTGAACCAGCCTGCATTCCTGGTATAAATCCCACTTGGTCATAGTGTATTATCCTGCTGATAAGTTGTTGTAATCTCTTTGCTAATATTTTATTTAAAATTTTTGCATCAATGTTCATTAGAGAGATTGATCTGTAATTTTCTTTCTCTGTTTTGGCTCTTCCTGGTTTAGGTATTAATATTTGTATCATGAAAGAAATTTGGCAAGCCTCCTTCTTTACCTATTTTTTCAAATAGTTTACATATTAAAATTAATTGCTCTTTAAATGTTTGGTAGAATTCCCTTGTGAATCCATCTAGCCCTAAAGATCTTTTTTTAGGGAATTCATTGATGGCTTGTCAAATTCATTTTCGAAACTGAGACTATTTAAGTAATTTATTTTCTTTCTGTTAATTTGTGCCATTTATAGTTTTATAAATATTCACCCATTTCAGTTAGATTGCCATACTTGCTGGCAATTAGCCAAAATACCTCCTAATTATTGCTTTAATTTCTTTTTCATTGGGAGTAAGTTTACCCTTTTCATTTTTGATACTGGTAATTTCTTTTTTTCTTTTTTTTTTCCTAATCAAATTTACCAAATGCTTATCTATGTTGTTGTTTTTTTTCTTCAAACCAACTCTTAGTTTTATTAATTGGGTCAATAGTTTTCTTAGTTTCAATTTTACTAATCTCTCCTTGGACTATCTAATTTGGCATTTAATTCAGGGTTTTTAATTTGTTCTTTTCCTAGCTTTTTAAAGTTACATTCAATTCATTGATCTCCTTTTTTCTCTATTTTATTCATGTAACTATTTAGAAATATAAAATTTGCCCTAATAACTGCTTTAGCTGTATCTCATAGGTTTTGGTATATTGCCTCATTATTATCATTCTCTTAAATAAAATTACTGACTGTTTCTCTGTTTTGTTTGACCCAGTCAATATTTAGAATTAAATCATTTAATTTCCAATTGGTTTTTAATTTATCTTTCCTTGACCTTTTATTGAATATAATTTTTATTGCATCATGATCTGAAAAGAAAGCACTAACTATTTTTGACTTTCTGCATATGATGATGAGGTTTTTATGCCCTCATACATGGTCAGTTTTTGTATAGGTGCTAAGTATTGCTGAGAAAAAAAAATGGTCTATTCCTTTCTGTCCCCATTTAATTTTCTACAGAGATCTATCATATCTAATTTTTCTAGGATTCTATTAGCCTGCCTAATTTCTTTCTAGTTTATTTTGTGGTTAGATTTGTCTGACTCTGAAATAGGAAGGTTGAGGTCCCCCACTAAGATAGTTTTGATATTTTTTCCTGTAACTGGCTTGATATCCTTCTTCTTCTTTTTTTTTTTATTAACTTTTTTTAATAACTTTTTATTGACAGAACCCATGCCAGGGTAATTTTTTACAGCATTATCCCTTGCACTCACTTCTGTTCCGTTTTTTCACCTCCCTCCGTCCACCCCCTTCCCCAGATGGTGAGCAATCCTTTACATATTAAATAGGTTACAGTATATCCTAGATACAATATATGTGTGCAGAACCGAACAGTTCTCTTGTTACACAGGGAGAATTGGATTCAGAAGGTAGAAATAACTCGGGAAGAAAAACAAAAATGCAAGCAGTTTATATTCATTTCCCAGTATTCTTTCTTTGGGTGTAGCTGCTTCTGTCCATCCTTGATCAATTGAAACTGAATTAGATCTCTTTATCTGTAATGACAGCATATTTAAAATCAGCCGGAGTCAGGAATTCAGGTTAAGGGAAAAATCTTCAATCTTTATTGAAGTGAAGAGGTTAATAAGGATTGTGATAGCAAATATAGGCAAGAAAGATTGCGATAGCAATATGGGTAACAGAGGGGGAATCTGAGCTTCAATGGCAAAAGCAAGCAGTCTCTCCTCCCCTTCCTTTTCCACTCCCCTGTCTCCACCCACCAAAATCGTCATTTCCTATACAACACATCAGGACTTGCACAAAGAGTGGGCGGGGGCCATTCTTTCTCCAAGCTTATATATTAATAGAGTATGGTCCAATTACTATTTAGCCTCATGTGCTTGGGACCTCAGTGCATCATCTCAAGCCTCAGCCCATTACATTTATCGAAGAGATCCACTTCCATCAGAATACATCCTCAAACAGTATCGTTATTGAGGTATATAATGATCTCCTGGTTCTGCTCATTTCACTTAGCATCAGTTCATGTAAGTCTCGCCAGTCCTGTCTGTGTTCATCCTGCTGGTAATTCCTTACAGAACAATAATATTCCATAACATCCATATACCACAATTTACCCAACCATTCTCCAATTGATGGGCATCCATTTTCCAGCTTCTAGACACTACAAACAGGGCTGCCACAAACATTTTGGCACATACAGATCCCTTTCCCTTTAGTATCTTTTTGGGGTATAAGCCCAGTAGAAACACTGCTGGATCAAAGGGTATACACAGTTTGATAACTTTTTGAGCATAATTCCAAATTGCTCTCCAGAATGGCTGGATGTGTTCCACCAACAATGTGCTTGGGACCTCAGTGCATCATCTCAAGCCTCAGCCCATTACATCTCCCACCAACAATGTATCAGTGTCCCTGCTTTCCCACATCCCCTCCAACATTCTGCATTATCTTTCCCTGTCATTCTAGCCAGTCTGACAGGTATGTAGTGGTATCTCAGAGTTGTCTTAATTTGCATTTCTCTGATTAATAATGATTTGGAGCGTATTTTCATATGTCTATAAATAATTTAATTTCTTCATCTGAGAATTGTCTGTTCATATTCTTTGACCATTTATGGCTTGATATCTTCTTTAAGGATTTGGATGCTCTACTACTTGGTGCATACACATTTAGTATCAATATTATTTTATTGTTTATGGTATCCCTTAATAAGATATTGTTTCCTTCCTTATCTCTTTTATTTAGATCTATTTTAACTTTTGCTTTATATGAGATCAGAATTACTACCTCTTCCTTTTTTTTTTCAGCTTAATCATAATTTATTCTGCTCCAACCTGTATGTTTCTCTTTTTTCATATGCGTTTCTTGTAAACAACGTGTTGTAGGATTCTGTTTTTTCATCCATTCTGCTATTTGCTTTTGTTTTATGGGAGAGATCATCCCATTTACATTCAAAGTTATGATGACTAGCTTTGTATTTCCCTCCATCCTATTTTCTCCTCTGTATATACTTTTGTTCTCTTTCCACTCTGTACTTCCTTAGTATTGTTTTGTTCTTAATCCACTCTGCCCTGTACCTGCCCTAATTTTTAGCACCCTCCTCCCCTCTCTTACCCTTTTCACATAGTGTTTCTGCCCTTTCTTCTATCCCTTCTCTCCCTTTTCTTTTCCCTTTCTCCTCCTATTTCTTTATAGGGTAAGATAAAATTCTGTACCCAACTGAATGATTAAGTTATTCCCTCTTTGAGCCAAAACTGAGATTAAGCTTCAGACAGTGCTCCTCTTCCTCCCTTCTTCCCCTATATTATAATAGTTCTTTTGTGCCTTTTCTATGTGATCTAATTTGTCCATTATAACTCCTTTTTCCTCTTCTCCCAGTACAATCCTTTTTCCACCCTTTAAGGTCTTTTTCTTTGATATCACATCAGAGCCCACCCCTCTGTTCATGTGATGCCCCCCTCCCAATTGCCCCAATAACAGATACAGTTCTCAAGAATTATAGATACCATTCTCCCACCTGGGCATGTAAACAGTTTTAACGTTTAAATTATATGTGTGTATGTATATATATATAATTCCTCCCCCCAGTTTACCTTTCTATGCTTCTCTCGAGTTCTGTGTTTGAAGATCAAATATTCTGTTTAGTTCTAGTTTTTGCAGTAGAAAGGACTGGCTTTCTCTTACTTCATTGTAGATCTGTCTCCTCCCATGAAAGATGATGCTGAGTCTTGCTCAGCAGTTAATTCTGAATTGTAACCCCATGTCCTTTGCCTTCCAGAATATGGTATTCTAGGCCCTCGGATCTTAATTGCTGCCAGATCCTGGGTAATCCTAACTATTGCTCCTCAATATTTGAATTGCTTTGCTGGCAGCTTGCAGTATTTTTTTCTTGAGATTATAGTCTGGAGTTTTGCAACAATGTTTTGGGGGGTTTTCCTTGTGGGTTCTCTTTCTGGAGGTGATCAGTGTATTCTTTCAATGACTATTTCCTCTTCTGGTGCTAGTATATCGGGACAGTTTTTCTTCATGATCTTTTGAAGAATGCTGTTCAGATAATTTTTTTTATCATGACCTTTAGATAGACTAATAATTTTTAAATTCTCCCTCCTAGATATGTTTTCCAAGTCAGTTGTTTTTCCAAGAGGTAGTTTACATTGCTTTCCATTTTTCCATTCTTTTTATTTTGTTTGACTGATGCATCGTGTCTCATAGAGTCATTAGCTTCCATTTGCTCCACTCTAGTCTTTAATATTCAATTTTCTTCAGTTAGCTTTTGTATCTCTTTTCCCATTTGATTACTTCTGCTTTTCAAGTTATTGTTTTCTTCAGTGGATTTTTTTATTTTTGCATTTGGCCTATTGTATTTTTTAAGCAATTGCCTTCCTCTTTTAAGCTGTTGACTCTCTTTTTGCATTCTTCTCATTTATTTTCTCTCTCTCTTTTTTTTTTCTTCTACCTTTCTTATTTGCCTTTTAAAATCTAATGAACACTTCCAAGAAGCCTCTTTAGGCTTGAGAACAATTCATATCACACTAAGATTTCCTCTGTGGACATTTTGTCCTTATCTGAGGTGGTGTTTTAATTTTTTCTGTCACCATAGTAGCTTTCTATGGTCAAGGTACTTTTCTGTTTCTTGCTCATTTTTTTCCTTTCTCCTTTCATATTTCCTCTTTTGTGAGTTTTACAATCAAACTCTGCTCCTGAGGTAAAGGAAGCACTGTCTCAAGCTTCTTATGCAGCTCTGATCCTTGCTTTGAGTACAGGAATCTTTGTGTGTTTGACTGTTTTTGCTCAAGGCAGAGGGTAGCTTTACCTGTTCTTTCCAGAAAACAAACTGGTTTCCCAGAATTTGTCTTCTGAGCTGGTACTGGAGGCTATCCCATTGGTCTTCTCCACTACTGAGCCAGGACCTACAGTCTTAGTTACTGATCTGCTATGTTTAAGACCTTCTTTACTGGCTTTCCCAGACTTTGTCTGAACTGGGCTGTACACCTTTTCACCCTTTTCTTGAAGTCCAATCTTATCTTGAGCTAGAAAGTGGTTTCGTTCCATCAGATTCTGTTCAAAGGCTTGGTTTCATGTGGTTTTTGAGGGAAACTGGGAGAGCTTGAGCAGCTTTCTGGCCTTACTCCACCACCTTGGCTCCATTCCCTCCTTTTCTACAACAAAAAGTGGTACAATAAATATTTTTGTAGATATGCATCCCCTTTTTTTCCTTCTTCTGTGGAAGAATAAAAAAGCAATTTCTCAAAAATATAAGGATCTGTGTATAAATTTCAGTTTTAATACTTAGTGGCTAAGTCACTTAGCATCTTAATATTTTAAGCCAGTGATATCAAACTCAAATTAAACCAGATCCCTGATGGCCATATATTGATTTAAAATCATAAACCTAACATTAATGGTATATTGTATTTTGATTTATTTTGTTAAAATTTTCCCAGTTACATTTTAATCTAATGGAGTCCTCCGCCTCTGCTCTAGGCAACTCCCTAACACTCTAGATCACAGATAAAATGCTAACCTGCTTTGGTACAAGGCATTTTCTCACACCAAGGAAATCACAGATCCAATCTCTATCTCTGTCTTGGCAGCCATCCATCCCATTCCAGGTTCAATTGGCCTATAGAGTAAGGATAAATAGTGTTTGCATAAGAATGTATATAGATGTAGTAATGAAGCATGTTTCTTGGAAAATGCATGTTTTTAGAGTTGAAAAATTCTTCTGAAATATTTACAGAAAGTAGTATATGGGCAAGTCTTAAAATTGAGCTTTTCAAAAAAGATCTTTCATATTATTAATGTTTACATGGTTTATTTTCACACTAAATCTCATAGTCTATTTCTTTGTTATCATGTAATTGTTTAATGTCTATATTCAGGGTATTCCAGAAGTCATAGTGCAGTTAAACAGCACTAAGATTTTTTGAAACACTGTATACTATCTGAACTAGGCTATAAGCCTATTGCCCTACACACCTACACACACACACACACACACACACACACACACACACACACACACAAAGTTATACATATAAATGGCCCAATACAATGTGAACATCCATGTGAAAGAAAATTGCAACCATATTTCTATGTAGTTGAGATGGTATGAGTAATAGAAATTACTGTTTTTTTGTTTCGTTTCTGTTAAAAAAAAAAAATACAAGGCGAACATAAGCAGTGAGAAAAAGCAGGATTGTAAATAATAGCGCTTAGTGGACTTGATACATAGAAAAATAGGTCAGGGCAGGCCAGGAAGAGGAGAAAGAGAACAAGCATTTATTAATCATCTGCTCTGGGCCAGGCAGTGTGAATAGCACTTTACAAATACTATTTCATATGATCCTCACAACAACCTATGATGCTATTGTTATCCCTGTTTTACAGAAGAGGAAACTGAAATAGGCAGAGTTTAATTTAACCAGTATTCCATAGCTGAGTTGTGATTTGAATTTAAATTTTACTAACTTGGCACTGTACTCTATCTACATGCCACCTATCTGCCTAGAAATAATACAAATTCTCTCTACAGTGAGTGATAGGAGAAATTCTGGACAAATGAGCCAGGCTTTTATAAGAATTGAGCTAGGTATCTTTCAGGAAAGAGTCTTAAGCATGAGAGAACAGTGAGAGAACACTTAGCTGCCATTGCTAAATTTTGGTTGCCAGGATCAGATAAACTGTATTCCAATATATTGAAAAATTGTGGTTTCCAAGGAGTATCATTTTTTTTTTTTAAATAATGATGAATAGTATACCATGGAGCAATTTGCAACTATGCCCAAAGGGCTGAAAATCATTCATACCCTTTGACCCAGGGATATCACTTATAGTTCTGTATCCCAAATAAATAAAAAGCAAAAAGAAAAATGATTTATATGTGTACAAAAAATATTTATAGGATCTCTTTTCTGGTGGTGAAGAATTGGAAATTGAAGGGATGCCCATTGGTTGGAAAATGGCTGAACGAGTTGAGTTGATGTAATGAAATATTATTGTGTTGTAAGAAATGATGAGCAGGAAAACTGTGAAAAGATTTACATGAATTGATGCAAAGTAAAATAAGCAGAGCTAGGAGAACATTGTACACCCCAACAGTGATATTGTACAATGAAGAACTGTGAATAACTAAGCTGTTCTCAGCAATACAATGATACAAGACAATCCCAAATGACTTGTGATGAAAAATGCTATCCATCCCCAGAGAAGGAACTCATGGAGTATGAAGAAGCATACTTATTTTTACTTTATTTTTATTGAGAGGGAGAGGAAGTTAGGTCTGTTTTTTTCTCATAAAATAATTAAGATGGAAATATGTTTTGCATGAGTACATATGTATAACCTGTATCAAATTTCTTGCCTTTTCAGTGAGGAAGGAGAGAATTTGGAACTCAAAAATGTTAACAGTGAATGTTACAAAATAAAATAATAAATTTCAAAAAATTATGATGAGTAGGAAATGGACAGACAAAATTTATTTAAATAAATTATTTAAATTATGGAACAGTGAGAGTCTTATTATGATATTTATTATGTGTATATTATGATATGATAATATTATGATATTATGATAGGATTTTAGAGATTTGAAATATGGGAGGCTGTTGTGGAAAGATTTGTCTCGTTTTACTTTTTCCAATGACTGACTTAGAACAAATGAATTAAAGTTGTAGAAAAGTGGGTTTTAACTAGTTAAAGGAAAACCTTCCCATTAGGAAGTACTGTATAAAATAAGAAAAAGATTGTGGAGGAATGAGCTTCTCTCACTGGAAATCAGGCAAAGGAATTGATTGTAGGATCTACCTACAATACCTACATGAGAAGTCATCTAGAACAATCCTTTGTAAACTAGGTATAGATCAGGATTTCTTTATCATGAGGTGCATGGACAAATTTCAGAAGGGTCTCTATTTCACTACAATGACTTCCTATGTATTTTATTTTGGACATTGAAAATATCCTGAGAAGTGATCCACAGACTTTATCAAACTGTCAGAGAGATTCATGGCCAAAAAAAGGTTAAGAATGCTTTATCTAGAAAAATAAAAGGGGTTGTACACAAAGTTACAAAGTAACAAGTGGCAAACATGTTCACTGGGTTGTGGCTGGGCTTAAAATTTTGTAAAAGAATTATTTTAGACTGACTTCACTGAAGATAAAAGCCCCTTTTAAATACATTGATCTTTTGACTAAACAAGGCTGTTTTCTGTTTATTAAGGATTCTAGAGAGGATTCTAAAATGATAAAATTATCGTGGATTTATACTCTATGTGTTTTGTGGTTTCTTTAAATTCTCATCCTTTGCTTCTCTAAGATGGTCTTGCAGATTTTAGCGTTCAGGGTGTGTAATATTCTCTTTAAAATGTAATGTTCTCTTGTTAGGGTTTTCTTGGGGTTCTCTGGGATCAGCCTTCGTTTCAGTTTAGTAATCACCACAAGTAAAGTCCAAATCTTTATTGTCTCTTTCTAAGTCTTGTCTCCTTTCCTCCGGCCTGGTTAGCTTTCTTATAGTCCAGATCCTTTATTATCTCCTTCCTGAGGCTGGGCAGCTTTCTGGAGAGCCTTTCAGTCTGGCCTTGGTTCCGAGAGCTTGAGCTCCCAAATACCTTCTCTGGTTTCTGAATTTCCTCCCAAATACCTTCTCTGGTTTCTGAATTTCCCTGACTAAATCTTGGCTGAGGCTCCTAGCTTATATATACTCTCTTAAATGTGTGAATCTTGTAGAATTATAGTAAGTACTAAGTACATGTACTGAACTAGAGAACTGTTAAGCACCATGCTAAATTAGATAACTATTGTCTCTATCAATTCCACCGACTTAGCACCTTGTTTCAAGTTCTGTCCCATAACAAGGGTGGAACCAGTGAGCAAAATAGGATCTTTTTTACCAGAATCACAGTAGTGATTGTGGCTCTCTTTTTTTCCTTTCTATGATAATAGTGAATACTATTATTTTCAACTAGTCTTGGAACTTCTGAAAATCTTGAAGTTTTTGGATCTATCTTTTCAATACAAGAAAAAATTTCACTCATAAATGAAATGCTTCTGCCATTTGTTTTGTTTTGTTTTGAAGCTTTTTAGTTTAACCTCAGGTTCCAGAGCTTCCCTTTCTTCTTCTTCTTCTGCGATATCTGCAGCTAGCAGCTCAATCAGATCTTTGTTCAGTATCCTAATTCACATTTCTTTCAGAATTCTTTACATAAAATAAAATTTATGTAATGTGAATTTCTATAAAATAAAAATAGTATTTTACCCTATACACTGTTATGAATGAATATCAGTTAAGAACACAAATGAAATACACTGTAACTATTTTCATTATTTGATAAAAAGAAATATTGTCTATTAGTACCCTTCAAAGAGATTTTTAATGCTGAAGAATCTCAGATCTAAACTCATTCACCCCTTTAGAACTTTTCCAAGATTTTGAGCCTCACTATGATAAATTTTGTTCAGTACATACTATATAAAACTGTTTTGTGATACTAGGTGATAACAAGTCTTAAGTAAACATAAACATATTAAAGTTACAAGAGCTCTTTTTTCTTTTTAAAAATTCATTTTTAGTTCTTCTAAAAATCAAAATGTTTTTTCTTTTATGAATGGGTTTTTGTATATTTTCTATTTTAATATCTACTGCTTATTATAATGATTAATATTTTTATTTTCTAGGGAATGGCTTTGTAAACTCAAGAGCATCTCCAAATCTATTAGTATCTACTGGAGGGAGTAGTTTAGGCAAAGTAATGCCTACAAAATCTCCCCCTCCTCCTGGAGGTGGAAACCTTGGAATGAACAATCGAAAACCAGACCTTCGAGTAGTGATCCCCCCTTCTAGCAAGGGTATGATGCCTCCGTTGGTAAGTTTAACCATTCTTTAAAAAACATATATTTTACATAGATGAAATTATTTCACATGGTTCACAACTTTCTTTGGAGATAAAGTTACCCCTCCTACTTATTTAATGAAGTGTCGCTATAAGGAAAACATTTTCATACAAATCTTTTAAATTTAATACAGATTTATATAACTTTCATCAACAAGTTAAGCCAATAGGTTAGGCAGAATATAATTGAAGTAAAAATGGTTTGCCTCATAAAGAAGAAGAATAGGCAATAATCTTATTTGGCAATGATACAAAAAGTGCCAGCTAAACTTGTGAGAAATTTGTAGAGTAAACCACCAGATTGGTTTTTTTATTCTATACTTTTTCAGGTAATTGAAGAGTGCTTAAAAACTAGAATGAAGAGTATCTAGCACCTTCAGTGTTTTCTCTCATCTATAGACAGCTTAGTTATCACTGTGATGATTAGAAGAACTAAACTACACCTTCTTCTTTTCTTAGCCCAAGTTTCCATTATTTTTCAGGCCCTGATTTTATTTGTGGGGGGAAGGTAAATCCAGGAATGTACTCTCATAATTGATTTGACTTTTTGTAGTGGATGAAAATATGGTTATTAGGGGCAACTTAACACATTTTAAGATTATACCCTAATAATTTAATTTTTTTTTTTACCTTTATTACCTGACACCCTGTTTGCTCCTCCTGGCTAACTGAAAGAAGTGCTGGCCGATTTTAAAAAGCATATCCCATTAAAATGCTCTATATATTGAAATTAGTATCAGAGTAGTTTTAGCTGAGGGGTGGGGTGGGGAAACCTAGAAATAACTAACTCCTCCTTATTTTAAAAGTGGAAAAACTTCAAAGCAGAGAAATTAGTGATTTGCCTAGAGACTCATAGGCCAGGCTATTGTTAGCCATCACCAAAGGTAGCATTTAGAATTAGGTCTTCTAACTATATTCTGTGTTGAGGGAATTTGGCCCAAATAGTAAATTAAAATGCTAAGAAACAAATTTGAAGTAGAATTAAATATATCTGTGAGTGAAGCTATTTTAACCTGATGCAAAGTCCTTTTATAAAATGATATTTTGCAGAGTTAAATAATCGCCCATTTTGTTCATGTGAGAGGAAGTGTGGGGGAATGGATAGAGAACTTGCCTTAGAGCCAGAAAGACTTGTATTCAAATGTTGCTTTTGACAAGTACTATCTGTGTGAATTCTGATAAATCACTTAACCTCCTAAAAAAGAAGGCTCTAACCTACTTTGATAAAGGAAGTTTTCTCATCCTTGAGTTCCCTCTGTTTATGACATCATAGGTCAAGTCTTTATCTCTAACTTATCTTTTTTCATGGATATGAAAAAACAGAACAGTAATTATTTTTTAAGTCCAGACTTGTGATTTCATCCTTATGGGGGCAAGTGGAGATACTCCCACTGATACAGATCAGTAACTGATCTGTAAGTTAGTTTTAGTTTTCTGGAGAATAAGGTACAGGTAATATATATCAGAGGCAGCTTCCTTAAGCTGCTTTGATTATACTGGAATACTTTACAAACAGTAATTGATATAAACATTATATTATTCAATTAAAAAAGGAACCATTTTAGTACAGAGTAAAATAGCATTGATAGTTCCTTCACAAAATTAGCTAAACATTTTCATCTGTGCAAATAGTACTTAGGAAAAAAGAACAAATGTGTTCAATTGTACCCAATCTTTTAATTTAATTTTTTAGTATTCTTCCCATTTAATTTATGGCCTTGCTTGTTTTTACACACTTAAATTATTTTATATATACAAACTTATATACAAGTGAGAAACCTGTGATAGAATTATGTGGCACAGTCTTTGTGAATAAGTTTCAGGCATGTGTACAGTATATAGCAGGTTAAGTATGTAACATTGTTAAAACCTAAATGTGTTTTTTAAAAAAAATAATAGCATAGAGCAATGACAGTCTTAGTAACTCTGTTATCCCTCTTGTTTGCTGAGTACAGTCGGAGGAGGATGAATTGGAGTTGGTGAGTGTGGGTTTCTGCTTGATAAGATAAAAGGGGTTCAGAAAGTCCTTGTTTCTATCAAATATTTTAAATATAAACAGTGTTCCCTTTAGCAAATTTTTACATATTTTGGGGGAATTATTTAATAAAATATAGTCTTATAAATTAGATTCTGATATTTCTACTTTAAATCATTTTATGCAGTTTTATTTGCTAGAGGGAATATTGTAATAGAGCCTAAAAAACAGTAGCTGTCCATGAGCAGAAGACACTAAGGATTTTGCTTTAAAAAAAAAAAAAAACCAGAAAAACTGAAAGATACAGAATATCTTATATAGTTCCCCAAATTATTAAAATGTTTTTAGAAAGTGACTTCACTTTTAAAGTTCCTTAAATTGTAATACAAGGTCTTGTGTTGTTTCTTCTTGTTTCAAAAAGATTACATCATTTTTGGTGAGGTCACCTTTTCACAGAGCTGGAATTATTTCATCCTGTATGAGAAGATCAGAACCACAAGGGGGTTCCCTGCTTACTAAAAAGGATATATATGTTTATAAATAAATTCTTCTACATTTCCCCACTTTATTGGAAAATATTCTATTTTAAAAGGAACTACCTTTTTTCCCCTAACTGAGTGATTTTTTTTATTGGCTTTCATTATGGAAAAATAAATGTGATAAAAATAACTTGCAGTTGGTAAGAAATATTACTTGCCTGAAAAAAAAATAAATCTTTTCTCTGCTGCACAAGAAAGACTTTTTATCATTTAAATCCAAACCATCAATTTGTAGTTTGCTTAGTAATTCAAAAGGGAAAAGCTAATTTGTCATCAGCATGGACCTATTGCTGGTAAGAGGCTCAGATTGCATGAAAGCATGGGAGGAAAATGCAATGTTTGAGTTTCCACTTGATAGTTACATGCTTATGCATGCTGGTATTTTTTGCACAGTTCTTGTTCTTTCTAGATATATTTTTCTGCACATTATAGCAGTGCTTTGTCTTTAAAATAAAAAATCATCCCTCATTCACCTTTGTGGTTTCCTTTCTTATTCCCACTACAGTTTATGGTTTTCCTTCCATCTATTTGATACCAGATTATGATATATTACAGCCTTGCGCTTTCATTTTGGTTGCTATTAAATGATCTGCTTCAATTATATATGGTTTACAAATTAAAGTTTACACTTAATCGTAGTCTAATTCACTAAAAGATAATTTATTTTAAATTTGTGTGTATTGTTATTCCTTTTATTATATGACTTTCTTATACTATAGAAAATTTCAGATATCCTTTATTACTAACTTAGAAAAATGTTGCCCTCTAGTGGTTTTCAAAATTACTTACTTGTCAAGTAGTCATTATTAACCAGAAGTTTTGGTGAGTGCAATAATAAATAATACGTAGAACTCTTCCTTTAACTTGGGGTCTTGATTAAGTTGAGACTTGAATGAAAAACCGAAAAGATCTGCTTTATATAATATATTCTCCATATGTTCCATAATAATTAGCATCAAAGGTGTATTAGAGTATTTAAACAGTTCAAATGGAAAAAGTTGTTAAACTCCAAAGAATTACCTGAATCAAAAATGTTATAGAATAATTTAACAAATTGAGCATGTTGAGACAGAAATTCATACTTATATTGCTTTATTTTCTAATATTCTTTAAATTCGACATCTTTTTATAAATTGGAAAAAATTTCCAAGTATATAATGATTTTGTAGATTATGATAATCAAAATATATTATATTTAACTAAAAATATTGTACTTGCATAAAATTATAAAATTGTGAGGTCATCTTCAGAGCTACCAATGACATATTATTACACTTTGCAGTTATTTTAAAGCTTCAGAGAGTATAACCAGAACCTTTAATTCAATTCAATGTTATATACTAAACATCTGATTTGTGTAGGGCATAACAGATAGAGGGGCAGAAGTGAATAATAGCTCCTGACATTATCTATAGAAACTTGGATATTTTCCAAATGAGTAATATTTAAGAGTGGAATTACACTCACAGGTGGACTTATATTAAATTCTAAGAAAAGATGAGTAACTGCCCTGAAACCTACATCTGCATTCTTTTCTCATGGGGCTTCAGGATTTCTCTAGCAGCTTTGCAGTTTTATAAAATTCCCAACTTCTTTATGAACAGCAGAACATAGTCAGAAGACATAACTGTTTATCCTTTTATCTTCTGTAATTTTGGATCAGATTGTCACAAGGAATAATTTTCACATTGCTTTTCAAAATAACTTTTATGTTAAGATCCCATTTTATTGTCACAGAACTCTATTTGACAGGCAAAAAATTGATATTATCACTATTTTAACAGATAAGAAGAATGAAGCCCAGAGAGGCTGAACTGAGTCAAAATAATAGATTTCACGTCATCTGCTTCCTAATCCATTATTCTTTCCACTATGCCATAAATCTTTTCAATGTTCATCCAGCTTACAAAGAAGACAAAAACAATACCATAATTTTCCTTTGCAATATTAATATTCTATATCCTGGGCTTTTTGCACAGTAGCAGAAGCCCTATTAAATATAATGTAGAATTATCAGCAATTATAGTCTGCCCAATACTCATACATTCTGAAAATGGTGATGGGGAAAATTGAATCACTCTACAACTCTCTGAAAAGATTGTTAGTACTGATGAATTATAATTACTTGCATTATTATAGTCTTAGAGGCATAAATGTCAGTTGCCATTCTTTATTATCTTCATGTATAAAAATGTCTGGATTTAAAATCTAGCTATTTTTGCATTTGCAAGGGATGTGTTTCCCATTACTGATTTATTGTAAACAGAAAAAGATAGCCTAAATCACTGAAAAATAGATATGGGTTCCACAATATTATTATGTGGAAATAATATAATTGTTATGCTACTAGTTCTATTTTAAGGAAATAATCACATGAATATAGGCATTATTTGTTATGTAAATCATTAAACATAATTTCTTCTCTTCAGATCAAAAAAAGTAATGAAGTTCACTATAATAGTAAATATATTAGGTCAGTGTCTAAGTATTTTAATTAGTATAACCAATTTAATTTTGAGACAAAGTATAAATGTCATTGAACAAGAACTATAGAATTCAAATAAGACAGTTGAAGGGTATTTATTGAAAATTTAATATTGTGATTAAGAGGTGATGAAGTAGAAGACAATTTCTTGAGCCAATAATCTTAATATTGACAAAGAATGTATATATGAAACAGATACAAAACAAAATATAAAAATAATTTGATAAGAAGTTATCTTAAATTTTAATGCAAACTAAATTAAAATTGACTTTTCCTCATATAACATATAAAATTCAAATGTTTGTAGCTAATAAGCATTGTTCAATTTTGTGATTATGCGATTGATTCCCAAATGACTTACTCTCTATAGAAAGCATATTTAAAATATAAACATGTGTCCATTGAGGATATATTTCAGTAGTTGCAGTGTTATCAACTTTTTATTCTACTAGATATCACATACCTAGAAGTGTTATCATATGCAATAGACTCTCTTATATATAATGTTATCTCCATAATATTAATCAGGTTGCATCAAGAATATACATAGGTTTCCTAGGATCTCAGAGCTCTTATTTTACAGATAAAAAACAGGGGCCTCCCACCTCCTGCCAGAGAGCTTAAGGGACTTGCTTAAAGTCACTAAAAGTGAAGTAAAAAACATGGTATTTGAGCCCAACTCCAACTTAATTCCAGTCTAATGTCCATTCCCCTACATCACTTTAGTGGAAATATTTTCCCCTTAAAAATCAGCTAGATGAAACATTCTGGTGGTATTTTCTTTAGTAGTTACTTAAAAGTTTTCACATAATTCCTACTATGTGAAATAACATTTTCAACATATGAAAAGCATAAAAACTTTCATGTTTTAATTGAAACTATAGATTGTTCATTATTATATCTACATGATACAGCTTTCTTTGTTACTAATCACTTACAGAATTCCCAAAGGATAAGCAGTTCTCAATCTACTCAACCTCTTGCTACCCCAGTGGTATCTGTGACAACTCCAAGCTTGCCTCCACAGGGACTTGTGTATTCAGCCATGCCTACTGCTTACAACACTGGTAAGCCTTTCCTTGTCTGTTTTTTATACTGTAAATATTTTACAATTCTTTCTATTCAGTAGTCAGTAAGTGCTTTACAAAAGCTTATGAAATCATGAATATTGAAATTAAGAAGAGTATCAAAATATTTGAACTCATATTTGACTTTTAAGTAATTTATAGTAACTTTGTCTTTATTCTCCTAACCTCACTTGTCATTAGCCAGAACTTAGTAGGCCCTTAGTATATGTCTTGTTGATTGGTTGATTACCCACAACAAATAAACAAGCCGCCATTTCCTGTTATTAAAGGTCATTTCACATATTTTATATAAAAAGTAACATATACTTTAATCCTCTGTCTTTTCTTAGGTAGCCCTCCACTATTATGGTACCATTGTTAAGTTTTTAAATAATTCCATAGTTTTTTAATATTTAACCTACTTTAGAAAATAAATCCCCCCTATTCATACTCATATAGTTTTAAGATGTGGTCATCACAGCCATGTGGATTTTTTTTTTTTTTTTGCTTCTATATCCAGCAGTTTGATTGACTAGTATCTGAAAAATAAGATAAACACTGCACCTATCCTTTTCTCAGAACATTATACAAATATTGCTTTTGTGATTAAGGCAAAGTCAAAATTGTTAAATTAATTTTCATTAGCTTATCTTTAATTAAGATCCTCCCCCTTTATGTCATCTTGGCATAGAAGTAGCCCAGAGTTCTCAAATGCAGTGGTAGTTGAGCATATTATATCAGTAGAAGAAGCTTAAATTAAGGGCCCCAAAATAGAATAACATTTAGGTTAAAATGTTGGACAAGTTCAGAAAGTCCCATCATTAAAAGTTTAAAGTCAGTAATTCTCACCACTTAGGCATGGAAAGGGGTTCCTTTTATGTTGGAGCAAATACATGTTCCAGTGGAATTTCTGTATTTTGAAGCATGTTTTTAACTTTTTTTTCATTGTAATGTTATTTGCATAATTAATCTAAGTATACATTTTTAATACATGTGAAAATCTCAAGTAGTAATTTAACAGCTTTATAACAAGTTATCATACATAACATAGCAAGCGGTAACTTGAATACAACTAATTTTCATTTCATTTCATTTCAACTAATTTGCCTCTATTATTTGGTATACTTTTTTAATTTAGAGAAACTAAGGTTTTCTTTTAAGATTTCTGTCCAGGCCACCATCTTATGGTATGTTTTCTCAGATATACTGAAACTAACTGCTAAGCACTTGATGCTTCAGATGAAGAAAGATAATTAAAATTTATCTAGATTTTTATTAAGATATGTTATTAACTCTTGGTTAAAAAAAAAAAAAAGTAAGCATTTATTAAACCCCTGCTATGTACCACAAACTGTATTAAGTATTGGAGATGCAAAAAATAGTCCCTGCCCTCAGGGAACTCACATTCTAGTTAATTCAAGAAATTAACAAATATGTACAAACAAGTTCTATAAGTAAGGTAATTACCAGAGAGAAGGCATGCAAATTGAGAGAAATTGGCAATGACTTTCCATGAAAGGTGGGAAACAGAACTATGGAGAGAGAGCTTGTAGGATAGCTAGAGAAAATTCCCACAGATTATGTGATGAATTTTTCATAGAATGGCTCCTAAATCAAGGAGTTTTCAGAGGGCTGTAAGGTATAAGAAAACTGGAACAATTTGGAGATAGGAGGAAAAGATATAGATTATGATGGGCCATGTGAGGGATTTTGTATTTGATCATGGAGGAGATAAGGTAGACAGTAGGGTTTATTAAATATGGCAGTTACATAATTGGATCGAATTTTTAAAAAAAATCAACTTAGTAGCTGAATGGAGGTTAAAGTGGGGAAAGCCCTGAGGCAGGCAATTTGTTTTTGGTAGAATTGGTTGTCTCATTTGTTGTGTGAGTGAAGCTTTTAAAAAGGCTGGGAAGAGGAAAAAAAATAGAAAAAAATATTTGATATTTTTGATTTTTTTTTATTTTCAGTTCCTCATATCTATGGGCAAAAGGAAATATGCATGTATTTACATCTTAATGAAAAGTGGATAATCTAATTTAAATATATTCATAATATAAATATAGATATACATGCATGCATATTTATGTGTGTACATATATTTATACTTACATGTATATAATGTTAAAGTAGTTACTACCACAAAGGAACTCTGTCATTGAAAACATTCAACAATTCAACAATACATCACAATTCAACAAACAGCTGTTAAGTACCTACTGTAGTTAAGATAGGTTCTGGGACATGCAAAATAAAAAATGAAACAGCTCCTGCCTTCAAGAAACTTGGGAAGAAAGAGACCTAACTAAGTTTCAATTGATAAATGATGGACAAAAGCAGCTACACCCAAAGAACGAACACTGGGAAACGAATGTGAACTATCTGCATTTTTGTTTTTCTTCCTGGGTTATTTATACCTTCTGAATCCAATTCTCCCTATGCAACAAGAGAACTGTTCGGTTCTGCAAACATATATTGTATCTAGGATATACTGCAACATATCCAACATATAAAGGACTGCTTGCCATTTAGGGGAGGGGGTGGAAGGAGGGAGGGAAAAAAATCGGAACAGAAACAAGTGTCAATATAAAGTAATTATTAAATAAAAATTAAAAAAAAAAAAAAGAAACTTGGGAAGGAAGAAGGGAGTACCCCAAAAAAGACAAAGTACTTATGTCTTATACATAGCTAAGTAAATATAAGGTAATGTAAGGAAAGAGAAAACATTAACATCTGGTGGAAGGAATCAGGGAAGGCTTTAGAGAGATTTGGCCTCTTGAGCTGAATCTTAAAGAAATATAAGAATTCTCAAAGGCAGACTTGAGCAGGAAAGTACATTGTAGGCATGAGGAAAAGGCTTGTGAAAATTCACTGAGCTGCCCAGAACATGGGAAACAGATGGAATGTTGGATTTGGGGAACAACTTGTGGTGGAATGTAGAGTGTGTGAGGGGCAGTCATGTGAAATAAGACAGGAAAAGTGGATTGAAACCAAATTATGAAAGCCTTAAAAACCATTCTGAAGAATTTTTATTTCATCCTAGGGAAACTGAGTGCTCTGACATGTCCTTGGGTCTTCAGATTATTTTGACATTTATGGGAAGGAGTGAAGATGAGAGATTAGAAAAAAGAAGACCAATTAGGATGCTACTGATTGACTTGGGTTTAATCTTTTTCTAACCCTGCCCTCTCTACCTGCAAGGATTTAAAGAACATATATGTATACTAAAGAACATAAATGATGAATTAATACAAAAAAAACCTTTTAGAAAATACATCTGATTTAGATCCAATGAGTCAACTACATTTATTCATATCTTCTCTTATAGCTTTTCAATCTGTGAAATGAGTTGTTACAGTTGAAGGGTTTTTTATCTCATAATGGAGATAATTCTCTAATACTTTAGTAATCTATCTTAATTAAGACTGTGAGGTAGTGGTCAAAGGGCAAAGTGAGTTAGTTAAAGTTAGCCTTAGAATTTGGAAGACCTGAATTTGTGTTCTCTCTGACACATTCTTTTTAAATGACCTTGACCTCTCAAAGTCCCAGACAGCTCTCTGACAGGAAGTTCTAGAACAAGTGCCATTATGCTTTAGTAGAAGAAGTTCCTTACCTGGTACGCACCAGGTGGTTCCTTACCTGGTAAAAGTTAAGAGATAGTCAGAAATAGTGTGGCAGTAAAATTTTCATCAAGCCTTTGGCAACAGCCAACATTGTTAAACTCCTAAATGCCAGACATTATATGTGCTAAACACCGAAGTTTACAGAGAAAGTCAAGAGACAGTCCCTGCTCCAGAGGAGTTCGCACACTAATGGGGGAAAGAAACAAACAAGGCTATTGCATAATTGTAAGAAAGTGTTTGCCTGTTCACCCTAGAATGAAATGAAATAGAACAGATGATCTTAATGGTGAACTGATGGCAATTTTGAGTAAGAACTATATAAACAGCACTGAGACAAAATTCATACTAAACTCTCATACATTTAGCAGGTGTAGCTTTTTCCACAAGCATGAAGTTATTTTACAAAACCCCCTAAAACTTCTTTGGTTGAAGCATTCTACATCACATGTAAGACTATTAGTATTATAAATTTTCTTTTCTTTTCTTTTTTTAAATAATTTTTTAATTGACAGAACCCATGCCAGGGTAATTTTTTACAACATTATCCCTTGCACTCACTTCTGTTCCAATTTTTCCCCTTCCTCCCTCCACCCCCCTCCCCAGATGGCAAGCAGTTCTATACATCTTAGATATGGCACAATATATGCTAGATACAATATATGTGTGCAGAACCGAACAGTTCTCTTGTTACTTGTTGTCAGGGAGAATTGGATTCAGAAGGTGTAAATAACCCAGGAAGAAAAGCAAAAATGCAATTTACACTCATTTCCCAGTGTGCTTTCTTTGGGTGTAGCTGCTTCTGTCCATCATTGATGAGTTAGAACTGAGTTAGGTCTCTTTGTCAAAGAAATCCACTTCCATCAGAATACATCCTCATACAGTATTGTTGTTGAAGTATATAATGACCTCCTGGTTCTGCTCATTTCACTTAGCATCAGTTCATGTAAGTCTCTCCAAGCCTCTCTGTATTCATCCTGCTGGTCATTTCTTACAGAACAATAATATTCCATAACATTCATATACCACAATTTACCCAACCGTTCTCTCATTGATGGGCATCCATTCATTTTCCAATTTCTAGCCACTGTAAACAGGGCTACTACAAACATTTTGGCACATACAGGTCCCTTTCCCTTCTTTTGTATCTCTTTGGGGTATAAGCCCAGTAGTAGCACTGCTGGATCAAAGGGTATGCACAGTTTGATAACTTTTTGGGCATAATTCCAGATTGCTCTCCAGAATGGTTGGATTCATTCATAACTCCACCAACAATGGATCAGCGTCCCAGTTTTCCCGCATCCCCTCCAACAGTCATCATTATTTTTTCCTGTCATCTTAGCTAATCTGACAAATGTGTAGTGATATCTCAGAGTTGTCTTAATTTGCATTTCTCTGATCAATAGTGAAGTATTATAAATTTTCTAAATAGACTCAGCAAATAGGGACTACAAGTTTCACATTCACATAAATTTGTCTTTGTGCTACAAAAAATGTAGTCTTAAAAACCTTAATTCTACACAAGTCTTATATTTGCCTAAGTATGTTGTTTTTCCCCAGAAAGAATTAAACAAAAAATCTAAAGCCCCATAAAAGAAAAGTCCTTGAATTTTAATTTTATAATTATGTCAAAAATTTGTTGTTGTATTATGTTTTATTTCATCATCTTTGTCCCCAAGTAACTCTAAGGAGTTGTGATTTGAAAATACTTTATTTCACACAGACTTGTTCAGAGAATTTAGTATGTCCTTTATTTTCTGTATGAGGAAAATTTTTTCCCTTCTTTTTCAGATTACTCACTTACTAGTGCAGACCTGTCAGCCCTGCAGGGATTTAACTCCCCAGGAATGCTGTCTTTAGGACAAGTATCTGCCTGGCAACAGCACCATTTAGGACAAGCAGCCCTCAGTTCTCTTGTGTAAGTAATTACTAAACTGTGATTCTGTTATGGTATATTTATAGTGATATATTGGTTAAAATTTATGTTTCTAAGACTGCACAGCAAAATCAAATAAGAATTTTTAAAATTAGGACATTGATGTTTTCCATATCATTATATTTTTCACAATTTTGAAGTTCCCTATCTACTATAATAAGGTACATATGATGACCACTGAACTAGTATTCCTCTAAGAAATTTGAAGGACAAGTGATTTGTTGTTGTTGTTTGTTATGGAGACAAAATAAGTTGATTAAGGTTTCTCAAAAAAGTTTCTGGTGATAATAAGTCCTAGAATCCAGTTTTCCTGACTCTTAGACTAAGACTCTCCAGTTTAGATCATATTAAAATTTTTATGTGATTTTAACTTTTTCCCAATTTGTACTATGATGGTTCCTAGCGACCACTAGAAACAAAATTCACATTTGAAAGTTCTAAACTAACTCACATTAAGATTCATAAAAGGATCTACAATAACATAGGTAGTCTTAAATACAAAAATTGCTTTGAAGGAAAATAAGTTTCTTATACCAGATGCTTAAAAAAAAAGTCAGCATAAGGCAATCATTTTAATCTTTCTCCCTTGCTCTCTTCTTTCCATCCTCCTAGAGTTAATTAACCCACTGGAACTTTTGTTCCAAACCATTTTGCTCTATTGCTTCTTCCCTAACCAATTCCCTAACCAATCCAATTTTCATTTCTTTTCTGACCAGCTATATACTGTTTTCCTATTTCCTCTTGAGAGGAAAAGGGTGTCAGTTGATTTTACTCATGTTAACCTTCCTCACCTAAATGAAGGAATAGAAGAGATGCAAGTTCCCCAGACTGGTATATGTCTGCATACTCGCGCCAGATCTGGGAAGTGTACTAAGAAATTAAGATAACTGACAACCTTTCTTCTAACCTCTCTGACTCCTCAGAAGCTGAGTTTTCTAAACTATCATCTCATTAAGTCTTCCTCTTTATCTTATCTCCCTGACAAGGAGGAATTCGAGAAGAGCACAGGTGGAACCTCTGAGTATCAGGACAGTATCTTGTGACAGAGAAAGTCTGGGATGTGGGAGGGAAAATACAGGTTAAAGGAAAGAGAATCTTAAAAGGAACATGCAGTAGAGCCAAAAGGATGAAGCATGCAACTCCCCACCTGACAGAGGAGTTGTATCAATATGCAGAATCATACTTTTACAATAGTTTTATCTTTATTCTTTTCCTCCCCCACTCAAGGTAATCAAGGTTAAATGATTTGCCTAGGGTCACATAGCTAATAAGTGTCAAGTACCTGAAGTCAAATGGGAACTCAGGTTCTCTGCTCTATCCACTGCACCACCCTAGGGGAGGAGTGGGGGGGGGGGGGGAAAGGGGGGGGGGACTTTTTTTTTTTCTTTTTAATGGGAAGAGGGGAAAAATAAATTCTTGTTAACTGGAAATTATTCATTGATTCCAAAAATGTATAACATTCAAATGTTTTAAGAATTAATTTTAAGAATATATAAGCACTATTAAATGCTGAGATAATTTACCTAAACAAATTACCAAGAGCTGCTTTAAATAATATTTGACTACAGATACCACATAAATTAGTTTTTCTTTAAATGGAGTTTCCAGATGTAATTTCCAGGCCAAAGCAAAGAGGAGGTAAAGAAACATCTGATGCTGGCAACAATAAAATGACCCCTTTGCCATCATTTTCTTAATCAGTTGACCAAATTGAAACACTGGACACTGGCTTTGTTCTATTTTGTCTGCAGACTTACAGCGATTTACCTATTAATGCCATTTTGGAGGTGTCAGATAGGCTCAAATATGAAGCGAGTATTATTTCATCTTTTTGGGGAGTTTGTGACCTAAAAACAACATGGGATCCCATTTCTATATAGACTTTGATTTGGGGAACTGACCCCAAAATGTCTTTTGGAATGTAGATTTTATTTCAGATACATGCAACTGTCAGTAAGTTTCTGGAATCTCTCTTCAATTAATACAGATGCACTCAGAGATTTGCTAACATATGCAACTTCTTTTCTCCTTTAGTGCTGGAGGGCAGTTATCTCAGGGTTCAAATTTATCCATCAATACCAACCAAAACATCAACATCAAGTCAGAACCAATTTCACCTCCTAGGGATAGGATGACCCCTTCAGGCTTCTCTCAACAACAACAGCAGCAACAGCAGCAGCAGCAACAGCAACAGCAACAACAACAGGCTCGTCAGGAAATGGGTCGATCCCCTGTTGACAGTCTGAGTAGTTCCAGTAGTTCATATGATGGTAGTGATCGAGAAGATCCCAGAAGCGACTTCCATTCACCCATTGGGCTTGGCAGACCCCCAAACACTGAAGACAGAGAAAGCCCTTCAGTAAAGCGAATGAGGATGGACACATGGGTGACATAAAGCTATTGATGTTGCTATTTTTATTTTATGTTACTGCAATGAACTGCCCTATATATCTAAGTTTATAAATAAGGACGTGAGTTAAATATATTTATATCTATATACATACATATATCTCTTTACGTATATATGTATGTGTGTGTATGTTTGTGTGTGTGTGTATGTGTGTGTGTGTGTGTGTGTGTGTGTGTGTGTGTGTGTATTGCATACACCGAATTAGGCACTTACTGCAAATTCCTTGTATATCTGCAAATGTCCAATGATAAACAGAAGAAACCCTGTAGGCAGGGGTCTGGTCTGGCACTTTCTTAGGCTTTTTGTTTAATGATATAATCCAGTTTTTGAAGAGAAACATTGTATCCATATAATCTTACCACACTGGCTTGCAGGAACCTAGAGGGCTCACCCATAGTAATGTCCCCTATGTGTTTTATTCAGACTGTGTGGTTACTTGTAGTTTGTTAAGGAAAAAAATGCTTTGTAGCAACAGGGCAGTAGAAAAGCAGGAAAAAAAGAAAGCAATACTGTACATAAAATGACATTTATATTACCCAACCCAGCATGGGTCTCTTGCAAAGGGGTGCATGGGAAAGGGCTGATGCTATTTAAACAAAACAAGAAAACACCACACATACTGTTTTGCACGTGCAAAATATATTGGGTCAAAGAAGTGATCTTTAGTTAATAAAGAGAGAGAATAGAGAAAAAAACGCATGAGATATTCAGAAAAATATTAGGCTAGAAAAATAGAGCATTAACAAAATAAAATTAATATATTAAGTTATAATTGGAATATGTCAGAAGTTTCTTTTTACATTCACGACTATACAAAAGAAAAGAACTGATTTTAGCTCATGTATATTTTATATTAAAAATACCCTTATGAATTGATGGCTATATATAAAGTTATATATAGTACTTTTGAACACATTCTGCTATGAATTATTTATATAAGCCAAAGCTGTATGTTGTAGCTTTTTTTTTGTAGAGTATAGTTTTATCTTGTTTTGACTTTTGAGTTTTACTTTCAGAGGGAAAAAAAAAAAAAAACTTGCAGGCAGAACCTTGGAAACAAAAAGCCATGAACACTTATTATCTATATGTAAATTAAAATTTGAGCCAAACTCTTTTTTGTGTATATAGCATCTTAAATATATTATCACCTTTGGTGTAAGTACCTATGTATTGTACGGTCACCAGATTAAAAAGTATATTTTTGTGGATTGCCGCCAACTTGAAAAAAAAAAGGCGAGGTCCTTATTAAGTAGAGTATTCACTGTTTAATATTTACTATTTTGTTAAATATACTGTACTTTCTTTGGATTTTAATTATTATTAATATCCCAGTTTTTTAGAGGGTTGTATAAAGGGGATTTTCCCCTCACTGGTGGTGAATGTGTGATGTTAAATTGTAATCTTTGTGCTGTATGGTTAAGCTTCATTATACATTATACATTTTATACATATGTATATAAATAGCAAAGTGGAAAAAAATCTGGTGTTAAAGTTCATTCTGCATAAATATAAAATGTGTTGTAACAGATTTTAAAAGGCATTAGTTAAAACTTTGCCTTTTGTGAGAAAAAATACAGTGGAAAAAGTTGACCTAATTTAATTCATGTTAAGAAAATGGTAACATATCAGGTGAGCACAAAAGGTTTTATAAGTGGTAGAAGCTAAGGGAAAAACACTTATTTTGGAAATTTCCTTTTCTTCTAACCCTTCAGAAATAGAGGGATACAGCTGGCCACAGTTTAGCTTTTTTATTACTATTTTTAAAATATTTCATACTCAAATGATAGTCATTCCACTTTGGGGGGGGGTTAAATTGATTATAATGCAGCTTCCACTTTAAGTGCTTAATATTTTAATTGAGCAATGGCAGCCCTCAGCTTGATTTTTTTAAACTCCCTTACCTGAAGACTAATCTGTGATAGCAGTTTCCTTTCCTGAGTTAATCAGTTTTTAATAAGCTCGTGCCATATGAGCCAAAATTCAGCATCTTGCTATATTTTGTATTTTCAGAGTTAAAACTGCACCTCTCACCAGAAACTCAAAGTAGAGCTTTTAAAAATTGTTCCTTTTGTACTGAATTTAAATTAACTTATTATAGCGGCCATCTGTCATCTTTTACCTAAATTGCATTTTATCTCCTAAGTTAAGGGTCATTTTCTTATCTACAGTGTTTTGGCAAAGTTTTTTTTTTTTTTTTTTTTTTTTTTTTTTTTGTTTTGAAGGTTTTGTTTTATTTTGTTTCTGCCTTTTCACAACAAGCCATTCAAAACACAGACAGCCAAATATTCTGACACAGGTATTAAGAACACTCACTTGTTGGAAGATGGAAATTTTTGGAGAAGGCTTGGATATGACTAATAAAGTCTATTACCATAGCCAAAAATAGGAGGATTATCACATTCTCTCAATTAAATATGAGTATTTGGGTCTTATTCAAAAAAGTAGTTTTTAAAATTTAAAATGAATTTGTTTATTAAAGTATCCATGTTTTTTGCATGGTCATACACAATCTAAGCAGCAAATTTTAATTTTTTTATTTGAAATTAATTTAGGTTTATTAAGCTATCTACATGTTTTTCATAGGGTCATATACAATCTAAGCAGCAAAATATTCTACCAACACCGAATTTCCAAGATAATTCCACTTCCTTACCACTTTATAGACCATTTATAGCTTTGAAAGTGTTAGTGATTCTTTCATTATTATTTATGCATGTTCATGAATTTTTGCTGTATATGTGAATAGGAGTTATGCATTCACATTTACTGTCTATTTTCTTGTGTGCCTTATGAGATGGCTTTGCTGACTGTATCTCAATAGTCTTTATTTCTATGCAGGTTTATATGCAGTACAATTACTGTTTTCTAAAATAATGTTACCCAAGGCTCAGAGTTTGTATTTAAATTGCTTTGACAGAGTAAAAATTTGTTCATTTTGCAGGAAGTGAGTATCTGACTGTTAACCTCTTTCCCATAAGCCCTATTTGTGAATTTACACAAGTAGATTTTATAAAAATATCCCTTTACACATACACACATGCACATATAAATATACGAATATTCATATAATGGAAAGTGATTTTTAATGAGGATAACATGTGTAATTTTAGACCCTACTTTAAAAAAATTAGACTAGTGTTACGTGACACCGTGAAAGAAATAATCAAATCTATTCAAGTGTAGCATTTCTTTTTTCTTAAAAAAAAATAAAAAATAAAAAAGAGCAATTCTATGGTTAAATTACAGGTTAAAATAAGTTTTCCAATAGAAAATATCCTGTCTGTACTCTTTAGCCAATCCATTTACAAATGAAACTCACCTATTGTATACATATGATCCCAATGAAAACTCCATTTTTGCGCTCCAATTAAAAATGTAATGTTGCAGAGTAAATCAGGGGTTTGTTATAGAAAAATAAAATGTTTTAGTATTTCCTTTTATTGTAAAGGACACTAATGCATCACATACTTTCTGGATTAACTGTCATGCGCACAAGAAATACATAGTAAATAAGGAACCTAAAAACTCCTGGCATTTGATCATGAAAAGAAGTTAGATGATTAGAATGTGAAAGAAAGATTTGCAAATGTAAAATGTTTATTTCTCTGTAGAAACTTTCTTCACTTTGCTGTGCAAGAGGACACTGCTTTGCTATATTTAAAATGGCTTTTTTAAAAAGAGATTTATGTATTTGGTAAATGTTTGTAGTCAACAGTTCACACAAGAAGCTGTTCACGGTTTGATAATGTAAAACCGTTTGGCGGCACAAGCTGGACTTTGTTGCCATCTTTGAGATGAACCTTTTAAGAAAAAAATAAGTTAATCTCAATTTTTCCCTGAATGTGTTGTTTTTTTCTTCATTATACAATAAATATTCTAGTGAACTTTTTATCAAATGGTTAAGAAAATGCTAGAGGTTGTTGTAAAATATTTGTATCCTGCATTCACTAAAGTAAAGATATACTGGCTTTTACTGTGTATTCCAGACTCTGTCATATTTGCCTAGAATTAAGTAATTCCTCTTGAGAGAAAGTTCATCAACAATTCTTTCTGACATCTGCAATCCTCTTTTCTAAACAGCCTTCTTGTTTCCTCTTAGCTCTGCAAGTCTCCTTTATTTTGACATAGCAACTTTGAAAATGTTTGAGAAGGAAAACAGGCTTTTTCCCAGGCTGACTACCAGAAGACTTGCAGACTCAGTTCTTCATCCCCCTTTTTCTTTTGCAAACTTCCAGTAATTTCATTCACTACCAAATATAGGAAAGCCACTTTTTTCTTTATTTACCTTTTCCTTCTATGAATTTTCTAGAAAGTTTGCTTTTTTCCCCCCTTATGTTTTTACTGCTACAAGATTTGATTTTTACATACACATTTAAAGAGATGAATGCCTTTGTAATATTTAACATCCTAAATGAGAACCAGGCCTGCGAATTTTTGTACCAAAGGGAGTTGGTCTGAGTGGGGGGGGAAACAACAGAATACCTCCAAACAAGTGTGCTTTCTGGTAATGTCATAACTAGACTTGATAACTAGATACCAACTTCAATTTTTTTAACATTTAGTATCCACTAGTTTACTTACTAGTAGGTTAAAAGGCGGTTTGGGGATAGGAAGCAGTTGGAGGAAAACTTGAAGCCAATTCCCCCACTCCCAGAAAAGAAAACTTTCAGAATATGACTTGGAAAAAACAAAAATTGGAACAAATTCCACTCCATTTCATAATGAAAGAAATCAAGGTCTCAGAGAAATGAAGCTCTACATCACAGAAATATGTTTATTAAACTCTTAACTGAATTTTGAAGTTAAATCAGAGAGAACCCAGATCTCATAGTTTCACAAATGGTACATCATCCAACCATCTTTCTTTACAGAGAAGGAAACAGAAACCTAGAATTAGTGTCAGATCAAGCCCTGAACCCAGATTCTCCAGACTGCCAGTACAAGTATGTTTTGAAGCCAAGTTGCTGAATTTTGGCCTTGTAACATGCCTTATGAAGGATTGTTAAGGCACATTTAAGGGTCTTAGCCTTCCTGAGAAGGGGCACCCTGATCTCAAGATTTCAACTGATCAAGAAAGAGGAGTTTTCAATCCTTTTGATGCTCCTTGGTTCCAAGTTTACCCATCGAGATTGCACTTGAGGGCCTGGTCCTTACACACACATGGCCAGGGTCTCCCTTCCCATCTTCAGGTGGCAGATACATAGGGCCAGCTCCCTTCATCCCCTAGCAAACAACCTGTGGAAATCTCCCACACAACATACACTACTGCTTCACAGTTACTGCTTTCTAAAATGAAAGCACAACATCCTCTGACCTGTTTATCTACCCTAGTCACAATTCTGTCCCCCAACTCATGGAAAAATACAATTTGATTAAACTTTTAAATTGACCTAGGAGATTTTTTTTTTTATTGTTTGCTCCTTGAAAATAGCATTTTTGTCTCTTCAGTGTCTGGAAGAATTTTATTTTTTATTTGTATTGATAACTTTTTTTTTATATTGCCTTTATTTCAAAATAACCTTTACCTCTAACTAGAGACTTGTTCATCCATTATGGCAAAGAATAAAAAAAGAAAGAAAAACTCAAATTAGACAAAATTAGCCACCATCCATCAAGTCTATATTGCATATAATTCTGTATTATATATCCAATCCTGCACAGTATATAAGATATCCCATATCCATATTCCTTTCTTCACAGAAATGAAGACTAATGTAGAGATTGAGGATGAGAGAGGTAAGTGGGGTCAGGTTTAGTCATCATAATCCCAGCATTTAGTTTGATTTGTTATTTCCATTTCCATTGCTATAATTATTGTGTACATTACATTCTTTGTTCTACTAAGGAAATGTTTATGTTTTAATCACCAAGCCATATACATGAAACAGATACCCAAGAGTTATTAGGAAACTTTTCATGTTTCTGACAATATGCTTTTGCTTATAAAGTTGGTTGTTATATTGTTTATAATAATTTTTAAACCAGAAGATTCTTTCGTATTCACTTTTCATTTTCTAGCTGAATCTCCCTGAAAAGTCTCTTACTTTTCTATCTGCTTAGCCAATGTCTTCTATAATGTCAAGTGCAATTCAAAGTCAGATATTCCATGCTAATTTTACTTTCTGGCTTCAAAAAGGTTTTCATTAGCAATTTTTATAAGTTGCTTGAATCTCACAGCTAAGCATTAAAATCACAACTACAACTACTTAAAATCTATTCATTGTTATTTCCTAGTTCTCATTAATATTTGTCTAGGCCTTAATGTGTTTTTTATATTCTGTGTCTGACTAGCATCAACTAGTAGTAACCTATGTCAATTGTATGGTTGTGTAAGAGCCTTCTGGACAATTTAGTCTTTGGAGAAAATGATGAAATATAGAGTGCATGTAATGAAGTAATAAGCAATAAAGTCAGATTAAGACAAGCATGTTGATGGATTTGATTGTAGAATAAGTATAGGCAATAAGGAACCTCTAATATTGCTGAAGATTATTAAACAGTGAAAAGAGGAAAATAGTGGTTATTAGACTACTCAGGGTCTGACTCCAAATCATGCAAGTCAAAAATGGCTACTTTACTGCCTACTAAGTAATGGCCTAAGCACTCAGCCTGCAAAGAATGAATGGTAAACACAGTCCTTGTCCTCAAGGAGCTTACATTATAATGGAGGAGGCAACGTGCAAACAATTCTGTATATATGGGACATACACAGGGTAAATTAGAAATAACCTCGGAGGGAAGGTTCTAACAATGAGGGCACCAGAAGAGGTCTCTTAGGAAGGTAAGTAGGTAGGATTTGAACTGAATCTTGAAAACAGTTAAGAAACAGATTATAACGAAGAGAATTAGTGACATGAGAAAAAACCAGTGGCAAGGCAAAAAAAAAAAAAGGGAAGAAATAGTATCGTTTTAGAACATCAGTAAGGCTAGTGCTGCTGAGTCAGAGTCCAGGGTGATAACTAAAAAGGTATGGAGGTCCAGGTTGTGAAGGCTTGAAAAAAGAAACATTTGTATTCAGTCCTGGAAAAAATAGGGAGACACTAGAGTTTTTTGAAAGTATGCTTAAGGAAGATCACTTGAACAACTGAGTGGAGAATGGATCAGGGCAAGGAGAGATTTGAAGCAGGGAAATATCCTTTTAGGATTCAGAGGGGTCCTATGCCAGAAGGGTGTAAGGAAATCTATTTTTAATAAATCAGAGGAATACATTCAAGGCAAAATGGTATACATGAACATTTTATTCTTTTCCTTTAATACAATAAAAAGATCTTAATTTGTGTGGTAGCTTACATTTGGGACAAACACTGGATTTCTCTGCTATACAAACTACAGATATTCTATGTCCTATTTTCCTCAGGTGAAGTGCTGCCAGGTAAGTAAAAACTTTGTCAAAGCAAAATAAAACAAAAAACATACCAACAACACATTTCACTAGCATTGCATTTGCTCATTTTTCTCACAGTTCAAGCTGTTTTGGATTTAGTTTTTGAAGACTTACTTATAAAGTTCTCTTACCCTTAATGAATATTTACTAAATTACAAAAAATATATATATATATTTTTCTCTCTCTCTCTCTCTCTTTTAGTTGTGTTAGCAATCCCAGAAAAAAAAAAAAAAAAAAGGTGGGTTTCCTGGAATCCATAGTATTGAAAATCTTACGTTAGTTTTTATTTGGGAAGAATATGACACATGGAAATTTTTCTTCAAGTCTCCCTTAGCCATTTGAATGCTTCAAAATCAAAGATAACCTCCAATTAATTCCTGGAAAGGTCATAATTAATTCACCACCACAATGGGAAAAGTTGCTTGCCTGTTGCTGAACAGCCCAGGCCTTTGGATTGAAGAGAACTGTTCGGTTCTGCAAACATATATTGTATCTAGGATATACTGCAACATATCCAACATATAAAGGACTGCTTGCCATCTAGGGGAGGGGGTGGAGGGAGGGAGGGGGAAAAAATCGGAACAGAAACGAGTGTCAATATAATGTAATTATTAAATAAAAAATTTAAAAAAAAAAAAAAAGAAAATCCAGAAGGAAGCCATGATAGCACTAGAGATCTGCGACTTCCCAAAGATGAAATTACTAAGGGTTGGTTGGTATCAACAAGTGAAAAAATAACCCTTACCATCTTGTGCTCTCTCTGTGATGTGGGGAACTAAGGAAGACTGACAAGCTTCTGTCTTAAAAGAATAGATAGGAAAATCATTTTTAAAGCCCATATACAGATAAGCTAAAACCTTATGTATAGTGTTGATAGCTAAATTAACAAAAATAAAGATTTGTAGCACAGGAAGTAAATTTAACGATGCATTGGTGGAAAATTAATCCTAGAGCATAGTTTCCTTACACTTGTCCTTATGCTAATCCCTTTTCCCAGTTAATACAGATAAAAGATCTGAAGCTATAGTTAGTGGGAATGGTTTGTATTGTCAAAGATTACAGTGCTACATGTGCAAGAATGTTTGTGGCAGCCCTTTGTCAAGAAACTGGAAATTGAGTGGATGCCCATTGGTTGGAGAATAACTAAAGTTATGGTACATGAATGTTATGGAATATTATCATTCTATAAGAAATGATCAACATGATGATTTTGGAAAGGCCTGGAGAAACTTACATAAATTGATGCTAAGTGAAGTGAGCAGAACCATGGCAACAACAATATTAACAAGACAATCAATTCTGATGTATGTGGCTCTTTACAATAGACAATTCAGGCCAGTTCCAATGATTTTATGATGATGAGAGTCAAATACACTGTGGTCTGTGAGAACGGAGTGTGGATCATAACAGCATTTTCACTTATTTTGTTGTTTGCTTAAATTTTATTATTTAAGAAAGGAAAAGATTACAGTGCTAGTTCTTGGAAGAAAAATGGAAGAGAAAATTATTTACATAGTATCAACACTTGACTTAAAAGTCAGGAAAGCTGGGTTCAAGTCTTAATACTATTATTTGCCATGGGCAACTCACAAAGTCTTCAAGGTTATTTACTACTCTGTTCAAAAAAAATTATAAGCCAGCATACCATCCATAGACTTAAACTGCAGTATGTCAGAAAGACTGACATACTGGCTTTGTGGTGATGGGCAAGTAACTTAACCTCTCAGTGCTTCAGGCAACTCCCAAACTGTATCTTACAGATATGACAATCTGAATTTATAGAATAGGTTTCCATTGAGAGGAATTCCTTACACACACAAAATCACAGGTCTAGAATAAAAGAAAAAATTTTAGTTGGGTCAGTCTTAGATACTCTCAAAGGTCTTTTTAAGATATAATATATAAAGGGAAAACAGGAGATGAAAGTTTGAAACTGAAGTTTTTCCTGTTATTCATCATCATCTGTACTGATATTTAACAAACACTCCTTCTATGGTAGGGATTTAGTACTTAGAAAAGCCAAATCCCTAGTAATATTAGCTCACATTTACAAACCAATTTAAGACTTATAGGGTTGCATTTTTCACCTGAGGCAGATAGGACAAAAAGAAACACATTGTTTGCTTATTCCACTGATCCACCACTCTATTTCTTAGCCAATATCAGATGGTTTTGATGACTGCTGCTTTATAATAGAATTTCAGGTCTGGTACTACTAGACTGGGCCCTATATTTTCAGATTGCTGCTCTCCATTGTAAAATGGATAGGATTTTTTCACTGAATAAGATAAATACAGCAATTTCCTTTCCTAGTGGATTCCAAAACATTCTACTTGTCAGTAAACAGACATTCCAACTCCCAACTTCTCAAAACCTATAGGAAAATCTTCCTATCCCAGGGTTTAAACACTTGGAAAACATAATTTATGGAACACCAAACAAATATTGTTGCTCATGAGTGAAGTCACACGTTGCTCTAGGAGCTAAATAAAACCTATTCTGCACCATCAACAAAACTGGCAGTTAAGTGTTAATTTTAAAATAAGCATTTAGAAATTTGTGTTTGCCCCTGCAGAACCATCATATTGGTCACTAGAAATGGTAAAGCCTCACTTGTCTGATGGGATAATATGCCATTTCTTTGCTTTATAACAGTAAGTATACAATTTTCTAGGCAATCACTAGGATCCAATGCATAATTCATGTATGCCAAATTGCTTATTCCTATTTTGTTTTTTAAGTGTTCTGAAATCTACCAGCCAAATTTCTTTTTTTTTTTAATTTTTATTTAATAATTACTTTATATTGACACTCGTTTCTGTTCCGATTTTTTTCCCTCCCTCCCTCCACCCCCTCCCCTAGATGGCAAGCAGTCCTTTATATGTTGGATATGTTGCAGTATATCTTAGATACAATATATGTTTGCAGAACCGAACAGTTCTCTTGTTGCATAGGGAGAATTGGATTCAGAAGGTATAAATAACCAGGGAAGAAAAACAAAAATGCAGAGAGTTCACATTCGTTTCCCAGTGTTCTTTCTTTGGGTGTAGCTGCTTTTGTCCGTCATTTATCAATTGAAACTCAGGTCTCTTTGTCAAAGAAATCCACTTCCATCAAAATATGTCCTCATACAATAGCGTTGTCGAAGTGTATAATGATCTCCTGGTTCTGCTCATTTCACTTAGCATCAGTTCATGTAAGTCTCGCCAGTCCTCTCTGTATTCATCCTGCTGGTCATTTCTTACAGAACAATAATATTCCATAACATTCACATACCACAATTTACCCAGCCATTCTCCAATTGATGGGCATCCATTCATTTTCCAGTTTCTAGCCACTACAAACAGGGCTGCTACAAACATTTTGGCACATACAGGTCCCTTTCCCTTCTTTAGTATTTCTTTGGGATACCAGCCAAATTTCATAACTGTCTTACTGGTTTGTTTTTTTTTAACTCTTGTAACTTTTTCTCTTTAATCTCTTATTTCTATTACTATTCCTTCTTAGCAGGTGATCTGACATTGTAGAGGGAATAAAAGAGTGCTATATTTAAAGTCAAGCAGACCTAAGTCTTTTTTTTATTATTATTATTTTGGCAGGATTTATTTTTTAAAGGCAATAGGGGTTAAGTGACTTGCCCAGCAAGTAAGTAGCTGAGACTGGATTTGAACTAAAGTCTTCCTGATTCCAGAGATCATGCTCTATCTTACTGTGCTACCTTGGACTAGATAGTCCGTGGAGTTCTTGTTGTTCTTTATAATAATAATGGTTCTCTCTGGGAGAAAACAGGTTTCTTGGAGAGGTTTTCTGGAGGCAGTCTTAGAGTTTCAGTTGAAAGTAATAATCACCCAAAATGCAGCCAGGTGTTAAAAGTTCAGATCCAATATAGCCCGGTTAGCTTAGAGACCTTTCTCTTTGCTTGGTTCCAAGAACTCCCTCCGAATGTCTCCAAATCCAAAGGTTTGTCCTTCAGCCTCCAGCCCACCAAGTGGAAAATGGAATGGATCTCTCTTGTCTCTGAGTGAGGGCTTCTGGCTCTCAACCTCCCAGAGTGCTCTGTGTCTGTCCCAGAGTGCTCCTCTCCAATCTAATTCAGCTGAACTCTCTTGACTGGGCCTCTGTCTGCTTTTTATATCTGAGAAAGTGGGATTGTGGGATATCTCCCAGCATGCTCTCTGGTCCTAAGAGCTTCAAGGAAGGTGTGAATTCGGATATCTCATACTAAATCCTGAAATCTCCCAAACATGTGAACTCCAATGAGTAAAGGTGTGAACACAAGCATTTCATCAATTAGTTCTACTTAGTACCTTGTTTCAGGTTCTGGCCCAAACCATCTCCTTGTAAGATCAGATCAGTGATACTGAACCATGCTAAATTAGATAATTATCGTCTCTATCAACTCTAATGAGTTAACAGTTTGTAAAGATTCCAACAATAGTCTACCCCAGGTCTAGTTTTTAATCCCACTTCAGACATTGGCTATGGGCAAGTCACATAATGTCTCATAGTCTCATCTTCATCAGTAAAATGTAGTGGTAAAGAGAGAAAATGTATTATTGCAAGCCTTAAAAAATTCTATATGTTGTGTATATACGTAGAAATAGAGACAAATATATACATATTAGCTATTAGTGCATCCCACTTTACTGAGAAGACTCCCCTCATCTCCCTTATATTCTCATTTCCCCTTACTTCAAAAGATGAATTTGAGTCTCTTTAGAAAACTTAGTTCATTACCAATGCTTTGATACCATTCCTTGACAATCATTTTCTCACACACTTTCAATCTTTTTCTTTCTACCTGGTTCCTTTATCTGATCTGCCTAGAATATCTACCCCTTTTCACCAAACTTCTAAAAAATAATTTAAACTCACTTGCTTCTACTACTGTTTCTGCATTCTTGAGTTCCTAAGTATGGTTTGTGTCTACAACTCTATTGAAAATGGTCTCTCAGTGGTTACTAATGATTTCCTTTTCTTTAAATTCACAGTCTTTTTAACCTGTCTGCCAAATCTAACAGTCCTGACCATTATTTTCTAGATTTATTCTGCAAGGACTTTCTCTCTCCATGCTCCCCCTCTCCCAAAGCATCAGTCATAATCCTCCTATCTCTAAATCAACTCCTTTTATTCATTAACTCTACATCCTCCAAATGCAAACATCTCCTAAATCTGTCTTCTCTCTACACTCTTTCCCTTCTCATCCACTTTCATGACTCTACTCTCCATTTCCAATCCAATCTTTCTCCAGTTTCATATATCCATTTCTATCTGGATCTCCCCTCAACATCTCAAACTGAACACTTTCCCCAAACCTGCCTTTCTCCATAACTCCTTTATTTTTACTGTTGCTCCCAAAAGATCTTTCCTTTTGCATTGCAATACATCCTACTAGCCACTAGTGGACAGGTATTCCAACTCCAACTTCTTGAAAGGTATAGTAAATTTTTCAAACTTGAAAATAATCTAATTTTTCACTCTCTTTACCTTTTGCATTAGTTGCCAAGACTTGTGGATCTATCTTAATTCTATCACTCCATTTATCTTTTTTTCCACTTTATCACAACTTGTATAGTTCAACAGCCTCCCTGATTTTCCTACTTTTTTCTCTCTCCAATTCATCCTTCACACTGCCTTCAGAATAATCATTCTGCAATACCACTCCTTTCTTCAAAAATCTTCATTGATTTGCTGTTGTTTGATTTAGTTCTTTATCCTGACATTCAAGATGTCTGAAATCTAACTTCAAATTTATTTTTTTCTTTTTGTCCTTTACCTTCTCATCAAATTATTCACTGTTCTCCCATTTTGTTCTGTCCTCTCCTTGTTACTTCATGTTACTTACTTGAACACCTCCCAAACCCCTCCAAACTACTCCCAATTGATCCACTGTCCCCTGACCTCAAACAAATGGGGCCATTATATATGGATCAGCCACTATAAAGGATATAAATGATCTCAAAAGTTGTAACAGGAATCTAGATAAAAATTTATTGTGCATCTGGAAATATTGAGTCTACAGGAATAGAAAAATCAGATAGGTAAAGAAGCCTGACTAGAGATACCATTTAAGTTTTAAGAGTAGACTCACATTTTCCACTTTGGGTTATTCTCAGGACTCACTGATAGCTAGAGAAAGGTAAGTTTGAGGATCCTTAGTGATTAAGGTCTTTCTTTCCTTTCTATTTTCATTTTTACCTCCCCTATACTTGGTGTGAAACATTGCCTATGTATTCAAATCTGGTTGGAATTTTTTTTTTTAATTTTTATTGTGACAAGGAATGGGGATCTAGATTGGGGGATAGAAATATGTTATGATATTCAGAATGGGGAGAAATAAATACAAATTTTAAAATCTGAGATTAATCTAGATTAAAATAGGCATTCTTGATGAGGGCATAAAAAAATAGGAAGATTTTCACACAGAATATCATTACAGTCCCCAAGTTGACTGAAAAGTAAAAATTTTAAGATTGTTGACTTTTATGTAGAGTAAAACACTTAACTCAATCTTCCAAGTAGTCTTTCATCTTAATCTTAAAATCATACAAGATTCCTCAATAGAATATTTAATCCAACTCCCTCGTTTTAGAAAGGAGAAAACTGAGTTTTGGGAGATTAACTGATTTGTCCAATATGACACGAGTAGTAAACATCAGAGATGAAATTTGAATTCAGGTTCTCCAACTCTAAAAGCAATGCTTTTCCCACTATATCCTGCTGCCTTTGTGTAGTGTAGAATACAACTGAAACCAGAAATGCCTTAAGGTTACTTCAGATGTTCTTGTTTATAAATGAAATTGTACTGATCACATTGAATCCCAGACCACCAGTCTCCTAAATAAGATGCATTGTTACTCAGATTGATTTAACTGCATAGGAAAAATCTAGATAACAAATGTCTTCTTATGCAGACAATTTTATGCAGTTGAACAGAAAGCCAATTATATAAGTATTTAAATGTTAGACATTGTGGATGGTAAAAATTGGAGTAAGGGCCTTTAATTGTTGTTAAGACAAAAATGTTCCTTAAAAAAAAAACAAAAAAAAAAAACAACTCCTCCAAGTTGTTATGAGCCAGAACTCTGAACTTGAAACAAAGGATTCTTGCAAGGTACAAAGTCAGTGGAATTGATAAGAGATAATAGTTATCTAATTTAGCATGGTTCAGTATGATTGATTTCATCCTACAAGCAGATGTTATGGACCAGAACTTGAAACAAGGTACTAAGTGGAGTTGAGGAGACAATGGTTAAATCTAGTTTAGCACTGATTTAATCCTACAACAAATAATGGTTTCCTAGTGATATGATGATTGGTTTGTACTCAACATGGAGCATATAGGCTAGAAGCCTCAGCCAGGGAGATTCAGAGATTCAGAGACAAGCGGACAAAAGGCTGGAGGTTGGAGCACAAACCCTTGGACTCCCGCAGATTCATCCCATCTCACACTATCTTGGTGGCAGGCTCTCCTCCTTCACTTCTCCACTGAAACCAAGACTCCAGAAAGCCTCCAGAAAACTAGTCGAACCCCAAGTGAAGGAGACAATAAAGGATTTGGATTTTTACCTCTGGCTGTACTTGTGATTACTGAACTGAAATGAAGGCTGCCTTCAGAGACCCCAAGAAAACCTCAGCAAAGAACATTACATTTTAGAGAGAACATTACACCAAGTGACTTTTCTGACTCCTCCAAACTTGTCTCTCAGAAACAAAGGTGTTATCTACACACACACACACAGTTATTAAATACGAATACTCATTTTTGAAGAATTAAAGTTACAAGTCACTCAAAGGATAATGAAGAGATTCATGATGCATAGTGGTATATTACCAAGAAAGAATTATGTATTTGAATCGGCATTTAAAGATATCAGAAAAACAAATAAAGTATGAGAAATCAAGGTAGACTGCTAACATTGTGAGCATATAGGATAACAGCCAGGCAAGTTTGTTTCCCTCACTGATATACAGATAGGTTTACAAATCCAGAGTAGGGTAAAGTGGACTTAAAGGATATGTGGAAAGATGTGATGGGGATAGGTATACAAATTTAAGTGGGAAAAAGATTTCAATAGGTTAGTTTTCTATCTTTAACTTATGCATTAAAAAATCCTGAAAAGCAGTCCAGAGGCTTCACCAAACTCCCATAGGTCCAGGGCACACACACAAACAAGAATTCCTGAGAATAATAACTAGCAAACTAGGATGAATCCCCTGTAAAAGATTTTGGGGGAAAAATATAAATAAAAATCTGCAGTTAGAGGAAATATTTGTTTCAATCAGATTAAAGATGACTCAAAGCAAATTGCTTTAATTTTATGCAAATAATTTTAGGCCAGATCTGTATAATCAAAGCAAAGGTGGTTGATGCAATTGCCCTTGTAATTGGAACACATAACTCTGTGGTTACCAATTTGATAGAGGGAAATACGTTTAGAGATTCCCCCTGCCTTTACATTACTCAAATAATATAACTTGCCATACAGTATATGCAGGATTCCTTGACAAAGTTTTATCACCTATTTATGCAACTGTTTGTTCTATTCCTTACCTCCTGAAAATGGATGAATGCTTAAAATAGAATTTGCGATCTCTCTCAAGCAAATCCCCAAATTTCTGAACTCAATTTAGGATTCAGTGTAATGTGGAATCATTTTGTCTTTGTTAGACTCTAATTATGTTTACCACTAGAACTGGGGAAAAATGTGAGGATTCATATTTCTTAATGCCAGAAAGAGCAATTAAAGACTTTAGGTTACTAATTCAAGTGTAGAAGTTATCCTGACATTTATGTAAAAAAAGGTTTATGATCACAGCATTTACAAACAAAATACTATTAATACTAGTCATTAATCAACATATTCATGTTAACACAACTTGAAAAGTAAAGAAAAATAAGATAGCAAAATAAATAAAATATTAAAACATCCTTAAAAATCAGCCATTTTGTTTCAACTTTTGTTTTATTCAACCAGGAGCAATCTTTACAATAAAGTGCAAATTTCAGAAAAATACCTTTCTCTGAGGTAGTATGGTTTCTGGATTGGGTGGTAATAGACATAATGGTCAAGTCTTGATCCTCAGCTTTGCTGCACAGTGTCAATAACTTAGGTTTGTGCTATTTTTCTCCATTTATTAAAGAGGAATAATATTTTCCTGACAGGGTTGGTGATTAATTAGATTTACATAAAGCAGAGCACTGGAACTCCTTAATCATGGATACTATGAAAATTTTTTTAAAAAGTTATTACCCTAAAATAGTTTCTGAAGGCACTGAAAATTTGATATCACTAACACAAATATATTTTCTTAGGTAATGTATTTCATACATTACTGGTACCTAATAAGAGAATGTTATACATATTATACAAGGTGTTAAAACAGCCACTATAAGCCACAACCAACTCAAAAAAGAAAACCACGGTCCTGAAGGTTATCCCATTAACTGCATTTAACATGCCAGCACCTCACATTCGGAGACATTCAGAAATTTAAAGACAGGTTCATGAGATATATTTCCACAATTGTGTGTGTGTGTGTGTGTGTTCTTTTGGTGACTTTTTCAATTTGAAATTTTAACCTTTTTAAAAAAACCAGTGGGGAAGAGTATGGTAAAGAGATACAACCAACTTTCCCTCATAGAAAAAGTCATGGTATATCATTTGTGAAAATCAAAGCAAAGATCAATCTTTACTTGGCAAAATGAATTCCTTGGAGGACTCCAAACCCTTCCTAATGTGCTTCATAAGGACAAGTATTATAGAAACCTTAAAAAAAAAATTATATCTTATTGGTACAGCATGCTAAAATATTTGGCTATATAATTAAATAAAATAAAAAACATTTATTATAGCAGTTTTATGTTTTCATTTTACCTTGAAGACAATTTCACCAAATGACAGTGCCATTTAATTTCTTAATACAATTTTAACCTGCTATAGGAAAAAGGGTTATCACTATATTCCCACAGAAATCCACCAAAAAAAAAAGGATAACAAGAATCTCAATCATTCTTATATTGAGTATATCTCATAAAAGATAATAGACTTTTCAAAATATCAAAAGAACTATAATCTTTCTAAGGCTAGTAAACTAAAAAAGGATAAACCAATATGCTCAAAGATGTCAAATATATAAATGGTCAATATTTTAGGGTGTTTTGCTTTTTTCTCTACAAAGATTTTTTTTCAAGTTATACCAAATAGGATCAATACATGTTGAGCATAGCAGTCATGATACTAATCACATCTCTACCTTTGAAGTTCTCTTCTATATTCTCCACTGCAGCTCCAAATCTCTAGAGCCCTGATTCAAAGCAATTAATCTACTGTATTCAGTACCACCCACCCACAGCACAAAACAGGAAAAGTGAGACAGGGCCTGTTATATTATTGGCAGCCTTACCCCAAGCCTTACCCTAACATTAACAATAAGGATGGATACTATACAAAAAAAGCAAAAAGGAAGGTATTATGAGTACAATTCAAAATGTTAAGTTTTATAGGGATAGAATAGAGATTGACTTTATCCATAGATATACCTTAAATGACACTTTCTTTCAATGTCCTTTTAACAGTGGTAGTTATAGTAAAGGTCTGAATTCTTAATATTTACTTAGGATTGTACTAGCATCATTTATTCGAAAATGTATTAGTCCAACTCAACATCTGCAGGACTGAACAATGTATTCCCTATACGAATGCATGTTAAAAAGGGATTAATGAAAGGAATTGAATTCTCTTCCTTTCCCCTATCTGTATGGACAGCTGCCCCAAACATGGCTAAAAGACCTTAGTATATGATTCACTACTTATCAAAAGCCACAGTAGAAGGACAGCACCAACTGTATCCTTGCTGAAACTTTATAAGGGAGATTTTTTTTTTAATACTCCCTATCCCCCAATCATCTAGAGAGCAAAATAGTTTTCAAACTTAATTATGTAACTTTACATAAAGAATGAAAACATATATAATCAGAATTTACCTGAAATTCTAGAACCAACTCTCAGATGAAATGAACAGTAGTTAACAGAGAAATAATCCAGTGCTATTTAACACTATCAATAAGATAATTTAAGATTTCTAACATTGTAGTGGAAGTAGTAAAATACTATTTTAAGTACATTTGAATATACAATATACAAAAAAAATCTTCAAATATGAAAAAAGATTTAAAGCAGTTTAAGATTTATAATTTTAAAACACAGATTTAAATAAGAACTGCCAGGACATGTGTCAAAAAACAAGTAATTAAGCAAGTGTAAAGTGAATGCCACAATTAAGTGGATCAAATAATGGAGATCTTGTAACCTCTGTCAAAGTATTAATATTATTAATAATATTCCTCCAAATGCTTGGCTCTTTACACTTGCTAAATTTACCATTATAAATCATTGGATACCACAGCTACAAATCCAAAGATTTGATATACTATGGACCATACTATCATCAGACCCCCAAAGATCAAATTGCCATCAGTTCTCAAAGACACTGATCAATTAGATGGAATTTTTACAATGAAATCAGCCATGGTTCTCAAAAGCTAACTAAATCTGAAATGAGGAGTCACTCAATAAAACATTAGCTATTGCCACAAACACTTCCATATTACTTTTACCCACATAGATGGTTTTTTGTTCTAGCAACATGCTGTTAAGTCACTCAGAATGCCCAGCATAAAAGGGACTTTTTAATATTATCCAAGATTAATAATTACTAGCATTTAACACTAAAAAACACAAAGAATATTCAAAAATGCCATTTTGAATAGAGGCATAGAAGTTGCAGCTAGTTCTACTTTACTATATAATCTCCTTTAGTGTTTACCAATTTTGTTTGCAATTAAGGAGGAAAAACTTTCAGAATACAGGATACACTCAAAAAGCATTTAAATACTATATACCAAAATGGTACTCCATGTAGGAAATTTAGCTTCAACCACATTTCTAAAAGAATTTCTAGGGAATAAGGTGCCTTAAAAAAGTGGTTTCATATGTATGACTGGTACCTGAGACAAAGATAAATGTGGCCAAGATAATTTGTCCTGGCTTCTTTTCACAAAATCCAAGTAAATGGCTAAAGATCATCATTATGAATTGTTCACCTATAGGAAGTTACCAACACATACCCAAAGAGAACCCAGTTACTAGAGTTGAGACCCAGACTTCATTGCTTTCTAAAGAAGAGATATGCTTAACTTTCTATTGGTCCAAAATTGTCTGAAGAAATTGTAGTTTTCAGTGGAATCTCCAATTCTAGGGCTTTGCCTGGAATTGTATTGGTTGATATTGAGCCATTGGGACCTACAGTTCCATTCAAGCTACTAGTGGTTTCTCCGGTGCTCTGTATTTTAAAATAGACCACATAAAACACTGGTAAAATAATTCCAATCAGAAGCATGATAAAAACAGCATTCCACCATTGAATTCCACAGTCTGCACCATTCATCAGAGTCTTCTGACTAATTGGAAGCAAAGGCTGGTTTGGGGTTTCTATGCAATAATCTTGATTTAAATAGATTTCTGATTGTATTGCACTTTCAATATCTTGATCAATCCCCTTAAAAAAATCTGTCAGTTGGTTGGATTGTGCACAATTAGTCTCTGTAGCTGCATTATCTGAGTCTGGAAATTCAACGAACGTCAACCTAGACTCAGATGTAGTTTGGAGGGGTTTTAATTCCTTGCTTGTCTCTGTTAAGATGCCATAATTCTTTACTGGAATCTTTATAGATTTTAAAGCATATAAGTCTTGTTCTCTGATAAAGTTGTTTACTTTCTTGATGTCGGCAACCTAAGGGAAAAAAGAGAAATAATACATATTAAAATAAGTACTTTAAAATTTCCTTCAAAAATTCCACAAGTGCCTAAAATACTATAAGACACAGCAAATATTCTTTTTAATTGAATAAACCCTTACTTTAGTGGACTTCTTAATAGTTCTAATATAATATGCATTATCAAATGAGGTAACTAAAGCACTAAATGAAATAAAAATATTAGCTATTATTTGCTAGAAGTCAGAATAAGATGAAACTGTGAAAACAAAAATATTTAGCTATTTAATATCTAGTAAAATAAAACAAAATAAAATTCCTAAAATCCCTAAACTTAAAATGAACGGTTTTCCATGTGTACTTTTCTTTATTTTTAGAGACAACACTGCCCTCTACTGACACATTAAGCTCATGATAAATGCACCCCAAAGATATTACTAACACAATTTATTGACCTAACAAATGTTCATTAACTAAAAACCAAAAGGAATGACTTGAGTACTGTACTTAAGGTATTATCTTCACCTAGAATGTTTCATTTTGCCCCAAAACACAAAAGTCAATGATTCTCAAATTTGTAGACAGTAACTCTACATTTTTACTTAATTTCATAGTGTTATCCTATTTGCTTATACCCCTTCTCCCAAACATGCTATGGAGTATATGTAGGTTTTAAATGTAAAAGAACTAAAAAATTCATATGCTTTGGGAATTTTGAACTATTACTTGTGAGAATTGGAGACATAGGATTATCATTCAACCAACCAAAAGACGGTCTGTTAGGGTGGTTTTATTACATAGCCAAAATATACTACAAATTAACCAGTAAAAACTACTTTCATCTTATTACTGAACAAACTTACTTCAATTTAAGATTTAAGATAAAGATGTTTTTAACTCTAAACATACTTCCCCCAAGCTAATTCCTATTATAAAGTTCACTCAAAGGATCACGTTCATTCAAATTCAGAAAGCTAATATACATTTTCTTCTATATTTTGAAAAACAAAAAGACTATCTAGAATATCACATTACACAATTCCTTTAAATTAAATTTTTAAATAAATTCAATAGATGTTTGAATTGGGGTTTTATTTAATTCAGCTGTCCTATAGTTTTAATTGTTTCTAAACTACTTGGTCATTTAATTTAATAGACTGGGGTGATAGAGAGGAAAAGAAATTCAGTATAACTCAATCATAAATACTAACTTATATGTTAAATAAGATGCTTGAGATCACTTAGTCAAAAAATTTGTTTTCTAATAACCAGAAGCAATTTTTCCAATCTATTTTAGGAAATTTGACCTATTTAGGCACAGTCTAAGTTAGTTTAACATCTTTATTTTGACAAAGCTAATTTAAGTGGTAGTATGGTACAATCAAAAGAACATTGGATTAAAAGTCAAAAGACCTAAACTGTATAACACTAGCCCTCCTATTCATTTATTAGCTATGCAACTCCTTACTCAAGTTATTTCTGTTCTTTAAGCCTCAGATTTTTTTGGATTAAATAAAATTAGTTATTTGGTCTACTTATCTCACAAGATTGTTGTGAGAACATATGTGAAAGCTCTATGTAAACTATAGAATTTATCTAAGATACTTCTATTTTTTTTTATGGCTTTGGTAGTACAGAATATAGAAAATGTTTACTCTCAGTCACTTTCTTTCCCACAAAGAAAAAAAGAGGTATAGATGGTAATTATGAAGTGAAAAGCAAATTATGTCAGAATATTAAATCTTGAAAGGGCCCTTAAAAGTCATCTAGAAACTAAGGGTTCTTAGACTGGGATCCATGAGCTTTCAGAGAAAAATTAATTAATATTCTGAAAAAAAATGTAATAATTGTATTCCACAGAATTAATTTCCTTAGTAATCCTCTATTTTGATAAGTACTTTGAGGTCTATAGCCTTCACTAGACCTAAAGGAGTCTGTGATACAAAAAAAAAGCTAAAAACCCTGATCTAGACTAACCCTTTCATCTTATAGATAAGAAAATAACATATATAGAAAACTAAAATTAAAATTCCCAAAAGAATTAAAATCTTAATATTTGTATCCTTGTTACCAGACCACAGTTTCATTTATTCAGAGAAACATAAAAATCCCCCACACTGAGAGAGGTACAGTGGTAAATGCACTGGCTGCAGAGAACCTACATTCAAATCCTACCTTTGATTTTTACTATTTGTATGAACTTGAGAAAGATATATAACCTTTTAAGGCTGAAGTCACCTGTAAAATGAAAGGACTGGACTAGATGACTGTTTTCCTCAGATATTTTTCATTATAATAAGCACTCCAAGTGTGTAGAATAAGTTTACATAATTAGCTTTTGTGAATGCCACACAACCAAATTTGACAAAATCTGAAACATAGTACTAACAAAGTTAAATTAATAAGTAGTTTTGATTTGTGGAGAACATGCAAGGAATTCTATGAATGCTTTCCTACTTACTTCCCCACTGTTAATCGTTCTGTATGCTATAAAAAAATACAATTAAAAAGAAAAACAGTATTACAAAGATGTCATAGAATTTAAAAAAACCCCAAAAAACAAAACAAAACAAAACCAAAAAACCCAAGTTATAATAGACAGAAGCTATAATTCTACCTGTTGAGAACAACTACAAATCAACAACGGAAGTTGAGAAAGTAAGAACAAAAACAAATCAAGAACATAATCAAATGCAGGAAAGCTTCTCTCCCTAGCCCTATCATATGAAATACTATTTATCTAAAGAAATGTCATAATTACAATTTCAGAATAGGGAAAATGTAGAAGCAGTTTCTAGGGGGGAAAAATGTCACAACATGATCCTTGATCAAAATTTCTTCTCCCCCAATCCCTAAGGGAATAAAACTAGAGGTTATAATCTATATTAAGGGTAGTAGCAGAGTTCTTCATTGCTATGCTACTGGATCTGTTGCTTTAAATGATAAAATTTAGGAAAACAAGTGTCCAGAATATTTAGTAAACTTTATTAAATTTAACTGAAACAACTGATAAAATAAAGAAGCCAAGTCATTTCTATGACCAAAGTAGAATAGAGTCTTACTTTACAACCATACTGAAGAGCAAGTTTGTTAAGGTTATCATCTTCTGTGAGTTCTCGTTCTAGCAATACCACATCCCCTACTCTCTCTTTTCCAGCATTCTTTTGTCGCTCCTTTCCCCTTGGTCTCAATTCCACATTTAGTTCTTCTTCAGACAGTTCATCTGAGTCTGAATTGTCATTTTTAAACATGTAAATGTGACTATTTGAAGAACTACAAACAACAGCAGGGGCTTGGAAGGTTTTGGTCAACACTTCTTTCTGTCTCATCTTTAGTACCTGAAACCAAAATGGAAAGAGATGAACAGTTGTGATTCTAACAAGTCACACACTTATCAATCCTAAAGAACCTAGAAGAAATCCTACATTAAATGTATTATCCATTTCCTTATTAAATGAGGTCATCTATATCCTTTTCCCTAATAACTATAAGCCCTAAGAAACAAACACAGTTGTTACAATAAAAATTTAAACTGGAAGAAACTTTGTGGAAGGAATAAAAAAGGAGTATATACTTGTGTATTTTCAACTGCTGGCTTTTTGCTCAACTGATAAAAGAAACCCGTCTTCTCTTCCTGCATTTCACCCTAATGCTGGCCAATGAAAACCCAACCAATCCTTCCACAGGACAAAATATTTTATTGACAAAAGAAGCAGTGCAAAACAAGATCCTTGATTATGGAATTTATTGGTTACATATACACTACACAATCCTTTTAAGACTGGCTTGGTTAAGAGAATGATTAGCAAATGATTGCATATTCAATTACTAAACTGTGAGGCAGGTACTTCTAGAATCATCTTATGATGAAATAAACTAGCCATCTGCCGCATGACATGCAGAATTATTATCTTGCAGAAGAATTATCCAGAGTTCCTTTTTAAAGAACTACATTCCCATTCAATAATTTTACTGTACTAAACAATATCTTTTACTAGTAAAGAGGTTTATTAAGTGACAAACAGAAACATGTTACTGTTTTGATAAGACTGAAATTTCATAAAATGTATGCCAATTTGATAGAAATTTACAACTTTTTTTTCAGCTTCTGTTCATTTCATTTAACCATAATTTGTTTTAGTGTTTCTCCCTTTCAGCCAAAAACAAAAATATTCTATAATTTTGAAATACTGTCCCAGAATTAAGATTCCTAATTAGAAAATGTTATTAGAACCTGATATTTAAGAACTCCAAAATCAACTTTGAAATATCCCCAATGATGAGTACTAAGATGATGCCTTCAGAATTAAGCAAACACTACTTTTAAGAAGCTATTACCAAAGGCATGAATGGATTAGGACCTGCTCAAGAATCCTAGATGAGATCCTAGATCCTAGGATCCTAGATGAGACCACAGATCTAACAAAGTACTTAAGTAGAATTATTAAACAAGCAGTAATAAAGCTGTATGCTGCTACTGAGATTTTCTGATATGCAAATTTGTAGAAATTTGGCTCACTTTATTTACTACTGCTGGAGTTTCAGTTATAATACTGAATATGTTCTTGAATTATCCTTATGGGAAATTAATTTTTTTGAAAAAGCAAGTAACTTTCAAAATAGTATTAGGCAATTATGTAACCTAGGAGAGGGAAAAGATATCATCCATGCCATAATTATGATAACTCCTGTTTCATTTTAATTATAACAAAAACTGGCTTTCTAGAAAGCTTTCTGGTAACTGTAATACAAATCATGATTTTGTAACTGCTTTGCTGCAATACAGGCAACAGGGTGAGGCCAATTATTATATTCTGACTCACATGTTCTTTGTGACTCATATGTTACAACATATCTCCTATTGGATTTTAGTCTTCAAACTCATGCAATCAAATTACCTGGGAGAAAGAAGTAAAAGTCAGGCTAACTTTAATCCAGACTGAATGCATTAAACTTTCCAGTTCCCGATTAAAAACAAACCCTACTACTTGCTATTGCCAAATAGACCATTTGTTTGAAGAGCCTACCAGTGTAAGAGTCAGGCAAGTCATAAAAAGCCAACTAACTACCAACGCTTGCTTTTCCCTTCCCCCTATTCCCCCAATCCCCACTCCTGTTTGGCCTCGAGGCCAATCTTCTGTCTCCTAATGGTTGAAGGGGCAGCACCTGGAGCACAATGGAAGACAGGAGACCTGGGAACTAAACCTCTCACCAAGGCACCGCCAATGCTAAAATTCGCACGGGATTCCGACGCCCTGAGCCGGCGTTCGTGGCACAAGGGCGGTTCTTTCGAAATGCAATTAACTTCGGGGCACTTGGGGCCACACTTTCTGTGCCCGGACTTGTAACCTGGGGTCCTCCAAGTTGACACTCGAGAGGGAGGATGGGAGTAAGGGGAACGGGGGGAGGCGGCCCTTTGGCGTGCACCCTGTAGTCAGAGGTGAAGCTAAAATACAGCTCAATCCCCGACTACAGGACGTGGGCTCCGTGTCCGTACCAAAGCGTACTTTCCGTTGAGGGTCCGCATTTACCCAGCAGCATGCTTGAACAGCCTCGGTGGAAAGGGGGGGGGGGGAAAGCACCCCAGCTCACTTTGGGGGATGCCATATTTCGTTTTCACACATCTTCGTTTTCTTTATTAGTTATGATGGTTCTAGGCAAGGACCTTCAGGGCCGGCAGGCGCCGGCCGCCCGCGCCGGGGCCAGCACTCCCCTGCGGGCCCGCGCCCCGCATTCGCGTCCCCTACCCGGATTTCGCCAACTGTGCCAGTGGCCGCCCCCTACCCCCGCCCGGGGCGGCACCGAGGGTCTCCTAGGAGACCCGACGGGGCGGAAGAGGCCGAATTCGGACGCACGCACCACCTCTTCCTCCTCTCCCGATGATGCCCAGGCCCGCGGGGGACCCAGAAGGAGCCGCTTCTGCGCCCCTAGTCGAGGGACCGGCTGCGGAGGAGATAGAGGGGGGGCGACTCCCCAGATAACTCACCCTTTCAACGCCCCAGTACCGAGGCAAGTCCCGCGGAGGCCTCTCACCCAATCGCGCTGGCGCCACCACACCATCCCATTGGTTCAGCCGGTCAGCAGGTCCCGGGGAAGGAAAAGGAAATGGCCAATCACGGGGCGGGCGGTGGGAGGGCGTTTGGGTTGGCTGGGTATAGGGTGAGAGGTCAGCGCAGGAGGTAGGGGCGGTCACTGCTAGGGAGCCCTAGCGGGTCGCTGCGTGTAGCGAGGGTCTGGGTTGAAGGAGAGGGAAGCTCTCCCCCTTGATCTAGTTCTCCCCAAGGAGAGCTGGGGTGGGGGGTGGGGGGTGGGGTTGCTGCTTCGCTGCCTACCCTCTGGCAGTCCCTTCAGCCACTACTCTTCTCTGTCCCCTTTCCTCTGAACTTTGATCAGATGAGCTCTTCTTGGTGGAAGCGGGCCAGTCTTCTCAGGGCTTCTCCCTAGCTACCCCTGCCTTTTGGGCGTTGTCTCACTCGTTAGAATCTAGGCTCTTTAGGACAGGGCTTCGCTTTTGTATTTGTCACTCCTGTCATTAGGAAAGGCTTAAAAGTGCTTATTTGTTCTTTCTTTTTTTCTTTATTCTGATTCTTTGAAGCCTCCCACATAACAAAAGGAAACCAATTTACAAAGCAACCACAACTAACCACAAATGCACCATTCCATCCCTGCTGTATCCCGTTTCTCCCTAGAGAGGAGATATCTTCCCTTAATTGGGGGGAAAAATCAGGATCATTCCCGGGACCTAGTATTAACTTTTAATATTGGTTTCATTTACAATTGTTAAGTCATCATGGATGTTCCTTTGGTTTTGCTGTCTTTTCCTAAATCGGGAGCTTCCCTTGCTTCTCTAAATTCCCCGTATTTGATGTTTCTTGTGGCTCAATGATATTCCATATGGCACAATTTATTTTTCTTTTCACCAGTGTAGTGGTTCTTAAACTATAGCCTTGGGAAATCCTGAGACCTTTTCAGAAGGTTCCCAGGTCAAAATTATTTTCATAAAAATACTAAAAATGTTTTAATTTACAACAGGTAAATATCAATAGATATAATCTATATAAAACAGAAGTCCTTTGAGACAGTCCTCAATTTTTAAATGTATAAAGGGATCTTGAGACAAGAAAATTTGAGAACCAGTGATGCGGGTTGTGGTCCCTTTAAGAAACTAGTCCTTTCAGATTGATTTATTCCTTTCTGAGTCCCAACCCCTCCTAGCTGATGCATTATCACTTCAGGAAACTAGGACCTTTGATCCACAAATCCTGGTCAAAAGCATCCCTTTGAATTCCAATAGATACGGGCTTGACCCAGCCCCCATCAGATCTGAGCCAACTTGGGCTGTCCCAGCCCCCCTTATAATGATCTGCCCCACCACCACTAAGCAAATTCTAGCCCTCACTGAAACCCAGGGAGGAGCCAATTGGAACTCCACCCATGGGTCCCTTTAGCTAAAATCTCTCATTATAAAAAAGCCAAGCTGGAGTCCTCGCTTTGCAGAGGGTCTAAACATGCCAGCACCATGCCTGGCACCAAGGACTCTCTGCTCAATGGAATCCTCTTTCCGGTGCCCTTTTTTCTACCTTCACCTATTTCCTTAACTAGACTTTAACCTTACTTCCAAACCGTATAATAAACTTCTTTCATCCATCTAAGTTTTTGGGTCTGTAAATTCCTTTACAGGGGACTCTTTCGCTGCTACTAAACCTCATTTAACTCCGTATCCTTGCACCAAATCCAAAGGGGTTGTAGGGGAGCTCTATTTGACTCCCTGTACCCCGAACCTTCCACTATATCTCATTTTCATTTGGGTACCCCAAATCTAGACCTCATCACCAGTACTTTGGGATAAGTTGTTTCCAGTTTTTTTTCCTCTACTCTTCTTAAGTTCACTTATATTCTTCCCCTCTTCCAAATAATTATAAGTGGAAGAAGAATGCCCTAGAATTTTATTTAGATTGAGGCTGAGGGAGGTAGGGGAAAATCAATACTTTTTATAAAAATTGATCCCCTTCTTTGACCTCCCCTTCTTCAGTATTAAAATAATAAAACACTAATAATAAGAAGAAAGAAACATGCTTTTATTGGTGTGAGATGGATACTTCTTCCCAATATGAACATTCAATCACTCCATGCTTTAGGTTCATTTCCTGGTGGATAAATTTCTAGTAGTGCACCTTTCTCAGAATTTAGCTAGTCTAAATCCTTGAAAGATAGATGTTGGATTTTACTAGTTTAGAACGACAGCTGGAGTTTATCAGAGGCACAGCCTCTCATACCAAAGCTTCTTGCCATGAAGCATCTGAATATAGGACTGGGACAGGGTCCCTCATCTTAAAGTAAGGAAAATAAATTCTGTGGAGGACCAATAACCCTTCAGTTAAACCTAGTGCCTACTTAATGTAAAAGGTATATAAGAGGCTCTCTTTTTCTCAAAGATTCTCTATTTGGCTAGGGAGCTAATTGAATTTTGAATTCCTTCTGTAACATTACCTGTAAATGTGGCCTCCTACAGAGGCAGTGCTGCATACAGGATAGAGAACACTCCTCAAAGCAAGAAGACCAGCATTCAAGTCTTGTCTTTGAATGAATAAATGCAGCTACTTTCTCTGAACATTTCAACTCACTAGAGACTTATCTAATAAATCTTGATAGATATACAGCTATCTTTGCTCTTCATGTAGAAATGTGTCTTAATATCTAATATTTTTAGATAGGAAAGGAAGATTCTAGTCTAGACCTTTAAGAGGTATCAGGAATGTTACTGTCTTTTTGTGGGAAATCATTCCAGAAAATAGACCCCTTTTTCTGTTGTCCCAAAGAAGCCTTAATTTTTTATGATTTCTTTAGCTATGCTTAGACTCTTCTCATGTGAATAGGCTGAACTGACTCCCCCATCACCACTTCCTTTTGGATCCCCCCTTTTCCAGTCTTAAAGATTTATGGTTGTAGTAATAGGCTCTGAGCTCACACTCTTAAACTTTGCTCCCACCTCTCATTTCTGCAAAGATGGATTAGGTTTCCAGAACTCAGCTATTTTTTCCCCTGATGATTCTAGAGGTAACATCAAGGGTTTGGGGCAGGAGTATAGAGAATTTTTTATTATTATTGCACACAAACTTCTCTCCAATGTGTTTCCCTCTGTTGCATTCAACCAGAGAGTACTACTCCAGTACAATTTTGACCCCATGATCTCTCTTCAATGTCAATTAACATCACTCAGCATTTTTCCCCCAGATGAGATATTTATTGAAAAAGTATAGCAAGGACAAATCTCTCTAACCTAGGTATATTGTCTCCTCTATATACTCATATTGTCCTTGGATGAATGAACTCAAACTTAAGGTATTCACCCCAAATATTCCTCCATCTCCTTCTAAAGTTCACTTTTGGGGATTGTGGTATAACTGATGGATGAGTTGTTTTATTAGTTGTAGGACAGTGAGACCTATAGATTGCTGGATCAGTCCACTGTTGAGCTGGATCAAGTAGATCCCTTCTTGACAGATTCCTCCACTGAGGTTACCAACAATCTCTGAAAAGGACTCCAATTGCCAAACTTCGAATGGCTTTTCAACATTTTGAAACTCTCAAGATCATAACATGGTTTGTTTCATCTTTGATATAAATTCATGTAAGAGGAAAAAAAGAACACACATAACAGAGAAATAGGTGACACTATACCTTCATGGTCATATGGTAAACAGATGGGGAGAAAGGGCCATAGCAACAAATAGGAAGCCATTGTCACTTCAGTTACTTTCAATTCTCCACTCCACAATTCAATTCAAAACCTCCACCTGGAGGTTTACTTCATTTCTACTTCCTCCTCACTCAAAAGTCTATTGAAGCTTTTGGGCTGCAAATTCATTTCTAGCTCAGCCAATTTAAAAGCTTTTGTAAACTTGAAAGAGCCAGTTTGAGGATATCTGTACATGCTTTGAAATAAGGTTCCTCAATAACACATTTCTGAAAGCAGACTCACCAAGCTTCCATGTGGGTTCACACAAGAAAGAACATTTTGTGCATGCTGTAAGGACTAGACCCTCATTGGCCAGTGACAAACTCTCAGAGGGAGGAGCGATATTGTTGGATATATGGAAAGGGGGGATGAGAGTGAAGGCATAGAATCAGTCATTAAGCATTATTAAGCATATAAGATGTGGTAGGTATTGTGATAAATAGTAATGATATAGGCAAAAAGAGTCTCTACTCTTAAGAAGCTTACATTTTAATACAGAAAAGATCTTGAGACTTCAAACATTTCCTTCCTGTCTCTCCCTTCCCCTCCAACTTTTCATTAGCATTTAAGTACCTAATACAGTAAAGAGTATGTTATTGACTACTATTCTTTGTTTCTGGGCTTTGGGTAAATTAGAACTCCCCAGCCAATGTGAGAAAAGGTCAGAAAGGGGTTGGGGATTTCTGGTTAGGGTCTATATAATTTTGTTTTTTGTAGTTTGCATTTTGTCCTCCTCTAATGACACCTTGTCTGTTGGGAGTCACCCTTTCTAGTGAGATCATAAAGCCTTTTTTCCCTTTTTATCTTAAGATTCTCTAATTTTAATTTGGGTAAGGGCTACTGCCCCACACAGTTTGGGGGGGGGGGGCGCTCATTTGTGAGGAGTCTCTCCTATACTGAATTCTCAGGTAGGTGCCCTCTGGATAAATTCTTCAATGATCCCTTAGACTCACTTTGGGAACTCCTCCAATCTGGTAAATTCCGAAAGCAAAAACAGAAGTGGGCGAGTAAAGATAGAGGATTAATTTGGATCAGGTGATAAATCAGCTGAGAAATGTTGGAATACATGAGATTGCTGCTGAAACACAGAGGAGCCACCTGACAGTGGCTGCTGGAGATCCAACCCAGAATGGATCTCCTCTTGTGAGAGGATGATACAAGGAGACCTCTCTGACTAAGAGGCCTTTGCATCGTTTGACCTCTCTCCTCTTGTCTCTGCCTCCAATTTATCTCGTTCCCAATCCACAACACCTGAGTCAGCAAAGGCTGCTCTGAAACTCCTTCAGATGTTATGATCCACAGCTGTGGAGGTTCTCAGAGAATTGACCTGTCCCTTAACAATTCCCCATTTTTTGTTTTATTGCTGTTGTTTTCTCCCCAAGCATGGTCCACACACTGAGGAATTGCAAGTAGCACTATCACTTCTGGATGGTTGTAGCAGGTGTTGATCAAGGCAAACTTTCAAACAGAGAAGAGGACTGCAGTCAGAACAGGCATTTAAGTCTCTTATCAGTCTCCTGCCTCTGCTCTTTTATGTGTTGCCCATTTAAGAGAAAAGTTTGAAATCAATTAAGTTGTGCATGACCCAGGTAGGGCAAAAAACTGATGAGAAGGGGAGAGACTCTTAAGTGGTTAGTCTGTAAGAAGACTTTCCCTTTGACAAGAACTGGTGTTCTTGGTCATGGGTACTGGAAATGGGATTGGAAGACTTTAAGCAGCTGGAGTCTAAAAAAGTTGTATGAGATAATTACTATTATTATAATTACAATTAATTGTGTGCTAAAATTGTGGATTTGTTTATTCTATATAGAGAGCCACAGATAGTGGGAGAATTCTGGGTGAGGTAAAAGACTCTTCAACCCAGAGGGAACTTGCAGCCTTCCTGAGAAGTCAGGGGGCAGTGACAACCTGTGTTGTAATTAAGGCAGAGTGATACCAAATGGCAAAGATTCATCTATATACAATAGCAAGTTGTTTATGTGGTCCCGCATGTGCAGTACATAGTTAGTGCATGTGTTACTATAGTTACATAAGGATTTGAGGCTATATAAGGCTGAGAGAATTTGGAATAAATGGGCTCTGTGTTTGACCATCCATGTGAATTCCATCTCTTCACTCTTCTAAGACGAAGGACTCTAGCTGATATCAAGATCCTTCAGAAAGTTAGTCCAGATGCAACATTTGGCGTTCAAATGTGGGGCCTTAGAAAGTAAGGTACACAGCAGCTTGACACTATTGGTGAGTTCAGTGGAGGAGTCTCGGTGACCTTAGGAATAAGGCAAGTATAAAAATAGGCAAGAGGGAAGATTTGGTAAGAGCTAATCTAGTTACTTTTGTTTTTCAGCCAAAGTGAGGCAAATATTAAAACAGAGCCTCCCTCCTTCCTGAGGGAAGTATGAAGCATACTTACTTAGTTAGGTTGGTAGAAAAGTAAGATTTGTTAATAATGCAGAAGCAGATCACTGAGTTCTCAGATGCTCTGGAGTGCACATTTCTGTGACTCTCTAAGGAAGAGAGTTTAGAACCAGAAATGTGGAAGGCAATAGAAGAACAACTAATTGAATACAATAGGATAAAATTGCCTTTAAGAAATTCCACATGTAAGAAAAAGAAAAAGAGAGTTTTTAGCATAGGATATCAAACAAGGAAGCATGTGGAGAAAAACAAGCAAGAGGGTTGGAGCCTGTAGCCTTTGAGAGTACAGCACATGGGACAGAGCTTAGAAAGTCTTTTAAAGTATTTTGTTTATTTATATTGTTTGTTGCTATGCTAGGAGGGCAGGAAGGGAGATAAGGATTGCCCTAAAAGGTTTGATGGGCATGGCGCTTCTCAATTTCTCAACCATCTTCACTTCTGCCTAAGCCCTGCATGTGCCTTGGGGGATCCTCTGCTTCTAGATCCTCCTCCCTCAACTCCATCTTCACCAGCAGGAGGAGAGGAGTGGGAGGGGCAGTGACACCATGGGCTTAACTAGCACGGTTTTGTTCTCTTTTGTCTTGAGGCAAGGCAAAAAAGAGACACTTTCCAACAGTTAGGATTACTATTGAGTACTTTGGCTGTGGAAGTTCTGTGGGCACTCTCATCTGTTCCTATTCAATGGAAAATAAGTTATTCAGTGTGGGTGGAAGAGTGATCCTTAACCAGTGAAAAAATTCAGGCCTTATTAGTTATAGTACAGGAGCAACTCGATCAAGGACACCTGCAACCTTCTTTAAATCCTTGGAATTCCCCTGTATTTGTTGTAAAAAAAGAAATCTGGAAAATGGAGGATGTTGACTGATTTGAGAAAAGTAAATGAACAGATGGAAACTATGTTTTAGCAGCCGGTATTACAATACTCTTAACTGATCGCAATCTAAACACAACATTCTTTGACCCTGCTGGAGCCCTAATGCTTATGTCCCTAATCCTATTTATTGGCAACCAATAACCTTTTTGGTCTCCTTACTTGGGAACCCTTCAGCCTGGACTTCCATCTGCTACTTAATTGCCTAGAGAATGGCCTCTTTGGGTTATAGACATTAAGGATTGTTTCTATTCTATCACTCTGGATAAGGAAGATATAAAAAGATTTGCCTTTTCAGTATACAACATTAGTTTAGTTGAGCCTTATAAAAGATATAAATGGACAGTTTTGCCACAGGGAATGAAAAATAGCCCTACCATATATCAAATGTATATGGCTGCTACTCTTACTCCAGTAAGAAAAGTATTTCCAAAAGTTATGTTATTAAACTATATGGATGATATGTTGGGGTGTGCATCTGAGGAGCAAATGTTAGAAGCATGTCTATAAAAGACCATGGAAACACTAAGGAACTACCAATTATATATAGCCTCAAAAAAATTCAAAGGCACACTCCTTTTCAATATTTAGGATATGAAGTATATCCTAAGTTATTTACAGTATAAAAACTTTCCTTAAGAACAGAGAACACCTTACATTACTTTCAAAAATTGATAGGAGATATCCAATGGATGAGTCCAGTATTAGGCTTAACTACCTATCCATTACAACCATTATATGACATTTTAAGGGGAGATCTGCTTTAGGTTTACCCTGCCAGTTTACAAAAGGAGCCCAAGAGGCTCTGAGAGAGATTGAACTGGCTTTATCCAATGTGGTTGAAAGAGTCTCTCAAAAAACCCCTGGAAATATCAAGTTTTTGCTACACCAGAGGCACCCACAGCAGTCCTTCCTCAAGGAGACAGTGTGATAAAGTAGGTGAACCTCCCAGCACAACCAGAACAAAGCTTTACTCTTTACCTAGTGTGTGCATCTAGAATATTATTAAAGGCCATTAAGTAAATAATACAATTATCTGGGATAGGACCTGACAAGATATATACCTTTTATACCAATGCACAAATTAATGTATGCTGTGAAACCATCCCAGAGTGGCAAATTTTTTTGGCCACACCTCCAAATTTTATACACGGGTTTCCCTTAAAGATAACCAGACTATTACATAATTGGCCATGGATTTTTGAAGAAAAAGTTTCTAAGGTTCCTCTTAAAGGACCAACCATCTTTACAGATGCTTCCAAAGATAAATTTGTGCTATATATTCTCCTGACTTAGCTTAGAATAGTCAGAACTTTCTTTCAGTTCATTCAACAGAATGAGTTATATGAAATTATGCTAGGTCTTATTTATTATCCAGGAGATATAAATATAATATTTGATTTGGTTTATTCAGTAAAAGTGGTACAAAGAATTGCCACAGGGACTTCCGGGGGCGGAGCCAAGATAGCGGAGCAGGCACACACGAGTCTCTAAGCTCCTCTCCTTCCCCTCATAGCCAACTATTTAATCCAGCCTCAAAAATAGCTCTTCACTGCTTAAATTCATGAAGATGAGAAGCTACAACTTACCAGCCAAAGTCAATTTGGAAGTTCGCCAGGAAAGGTTTGTCCTGAGGGGCCAGGAACAGACTAGCACAGGCAGGGAGAGACTAGCTTCCTGAGCAGACCAGGGGCTGGGGGGGGGGGGGGGAGGGGGCGGGGAGGGGTGATCTCTGTGGCTAGAGAAGATATAGAGACGACTCTGCTATAGGCTAACTGCTCTGCCTTGATTACAAAGCAGTAAACTGGCAGAGAGATTAAAGCCTGAAACAGAGGGTCCTCTAAAAAACACCAGAACCTAATGAGATTTGGCTGTAACCCCTCAAACCTGGAAGTGACTCAGGCAGACTGTAAGGCAGCCTGCAGCCACATCCTGCAGTACGGGGCTTTTGCTGGGGCAGTTACAAATCTGCACGGCAGGGGGGCACAGCCTGGGCAGCCTCTAATTGGCAGAGTGGGGGGCTCGGCCTGGGGCAATAGAATCTCCCCTGCTGACTGCGATTCCTCGGCAGACACTTCTGGTCCCTGCAAATCCATTCACTGCTCAGCTGCAAATACCCACAGCCCCAAGGAGAGATTTGGCTTGGGGTAGTGAAACTCTCCCTGCTCAGCTTCTAGCCCCAGGGCAGTCGTTATCTCACACAGCGGGGGTTCTTTGAAGGGCACTTTCCCAGCCCAGCCCTGCAGGCCTGAGTTACTCCTGGGTGGGGAACTCTTTACCAGAGCACTCCAGTACCTCGCTGCTTTTTGTAGCCCCTTGGCAAGACAGCTACCCGTCCATATACCTTTCACTGCTCTGCAGAGGAAGCTGGTAACCTCCTGGCTCTGAAGGCAGACCTTACAGGCTTTAACAAAATGAGTAAAAAAATCAAAAGAACGATTGATAGTTTCTATACAGAAAGAGAATAGCTTTTCAACCCTGAAGAGACTAATTGCAGACAGTCTCCAGACAATTGTTGCTCTCCAATACAAAAGGCTTTCCTAGAAGAGACTATTAAAAACCTTAAAAGAGAACTAGAAGAGAAATGGGGAAAGGAAAGAGAAGCTATGCAAGAGAGCAACAACTTCCTAAAATGTGAATTGGAAAAGATAAAAAACTCCCAAGAATTGCAGGGAAACAGAATTTGCGAATTGGAAAAAGAAAATAACTCACTTAAAATAAAAAAATTAGTGAAATGGAAAAAAATTTCATAGAGCAAAACAACTCAATTGGACATATACAAAAAGAAGTAAAAAAAGCTAATGAAGAAAATAACTCACTAAAAATCAGAACTGAACAAATAGAAATGACTGAGTCATTGAGACATCAAGAATCAGTCAAGCAAAACCAAAAAAATGAAATACTGGGAAAAAAATGTCAAATATTTAGTTGGAAAAACAACAGACCTGGAAAACAGATCTAGGAGAGATAACCTGAGGATCATTGGACTACCAGAAAATTATGATGAAAAAAAGAGCCTAGATACTATTTTACAGGAAATCATCAAAGAGAACTGCCCAGAAGTAATAGAACCGGAAGGGAAAATAGGCATTGAAAGAATTCATCGAACACCTTCTGAAAAAGACCCTAAAATAAAGACTCCAAGGAATATTGTGGCCAAACTTCAGAATTTTCAGACTAAAGAAAAAATTTTACAAGCAGCCAGGAAAAAACAGTTCAAATACCAATTTGCCACAATAAGGGTCACACAAGATCTGGCTGCCTCAACATTAAAGGATCGAAGGGCCTGAAATCAGATATTCCGAAAAGCAAAAGAACTTGGAATGCAGCCAAGAATAAACTACCCAGCTAAACTGAGTATTTTTTTCCACGGAAGAAGATGGACATTTAATGAAATAGAGGAATTCCGTCTGTTTCTAAGGAAAAAACCAGACTTAAACAAAAAATTTGATCTCCAACAACAGGAGTCAAGAGAAGTAGAAAAAGGAGAAACTAGACAACATAGTAAAGTAAGAGAATACAGTTCAACCCAACTCCTCCTACAACTACTTCAACAAAGATGAGAAATTGAAGGATACACTGCAAGACTCAAGTGTTTCATTCAAGTCCTCTATCTTCAAAGTCAATGTTCTTTTCACTTGCCATTGTACTTCCCCTGGTCAGGCACACTGTAACATGCCCTTGACTCCTGTGCCTCCAAATCCTGTATTTGGAGTGACCAAATAAATGTCTCCTCCCCAATCCACTCACAAAAGAGAGAGAGAGAGAGAGAGAGAGAGAGAGAGAGAGAGAGAGAGAGAGAGATGGCGCACAGGACCTGGAGTCAAGAAGAACTGAATTCAAATCTAGCCTTACATCCTGCCTAGCCCTGGACAAGTCATTTTACCTCTGACTATCTGACAAAATGGATCCACTGGATCCACTAGGGAAGATCTCTGCCAAGAAAAGGCCAAATGGGGACAACAAGGGCTGGACATGGCTGTCACAACTGAGCAACAACCAGAGAGTTTTCCTGAGGCCAGGCCCAGCCTTCTAGCCACTGTGCCACCCAAAATGCCCTTATTAATATGCCTATTAGCAACCTTTGTATTATATATTTATTTTAATATGTGCCTATTAACACTTTTGTGTTATATATTATGTGTTAATTTTAATATGTGCCCATTAACAATCTTTGTGTTATATGTTATATATTAATTTTAATGTGTGCCTATTAACAATTTTGTATTATCTTAATTTTTAACATACGCCTATTAAAATTTTTGTTTTATAGGAAAAAAATACATGTAAAGTTGGTTTTTAACATTCACCCTGACAAAACCTTGTGTTCCAAATTTTTCTCCCTCCTCTGCTCTCCCCTCCCCTAGACAACAAGTAATCCAATAAAGGTTACTCATGTGCGATTCTTCTAAAAAAAAAAAAAAAAGAATTGCCACAGCCCAAATAAAATATGTAGTTTCTAACATATATCAGCTTTTTAAGGAATTTCAGGAGAGAGAGAAAATGTCCAGGTAAATATTACCTCTTGCATGTCTACTCTTATAATGGTATTCTAGGTATTTTTCATAGAAACTCAGAGGCAGATCGCCTTCTCACTATGTTAGCCAACACTCAGGCAGCACAAGAATCTCATTCTAAATATCACAGGCTCAAGCTTTACGTCTACAGTTTGGGATAACAAAAGAGGAAGCTATGGACATAGTAAAAGCCTGTATAGCTTGCCTTCCTTTCCACACTCCTACACTGCCTCCAGGGAAGAACCCTTGTGGTTTGAGACCCAATGACATTTGACAGATGGATGTGACCCATTATAAATCTTTTGGTCGTCTGTCTTATATCCATGTTGTAGTGGACACCTTTTCAGGATTCACTTTTGCAATATCAGCAGCAAAAGAGACTGCCTGAGTGGTGACTGAATTCCTTATCCAAGCATTTGCAATTATGGGTGCCACAAGCAATAAAAACAGATAATGGAGCTGCATATACTTCTAAACATTTTGTACACTTTTGTGCACAGTGTAAGATTTTACACACCACTGGCATACCCTTTAATCCTCAAGGACAGGCAATAGTAGAGAAGAGAAACAGACATCAAGATGCTCCTCCAAAAACAAAAGAAAGGAGGAGTCACAGGTAACCCTAGAGAACTTCTAAACTTAACTCTTTATACTGTTAATTTCTTGATTTTTGATGGAGATGCACTGGCTCTGGCAGACAGGTTTTATAACTCACTGGAAGGGCAGTGTCCAGTGCAAGCAGCTCACTATCTTTAGATAACCACCAAGTGATGTGGAGAGATCCAGAAAGTGGTGAATGGAAGAGACCAGATAGGTTAACTGCTTGGGGAAGAGGGTTTGCTTGTGTCTGTCCAGATGGAGAAGGAATCAGATGGATGTCAATGAGCCGTATTCGCCTTGTCCATTGGAGAGAGATGGGAAAAGAGAAGATCCTCGAAATGAAGGAGAAGACATAGGAAACATCAGATGACTCCATCTCTGACTATATCCACCTCTGAAAGAGCATGGCAGTTAACCTTATGTGTATGGCACTTAACTCATGGAAATTACCATGACTATAAAAATAATTGTTAATATGACTGATGCAGGACTTCAAAATCTGCAGGAATCATTGGATTCCCTTACACATGAAATGATAGACAATAGATTGCTTTGAACTATCTCTTTGACTGCTGAAGGAGGTGTATGTATGAGTATGAATTGATAGTTATTTTCTATACCTTCTTTCTGGGACTCATGGAAGTCTTTTATAATATCTTGTTTATTCATATTGTTTGTTATGTTACAGCTTGTTTGTATGATATTACAACTTGCCTGTGTGATTCCTCCTATGTTGATGGATTTAATCACTGGTATATCCCTGCTTCAATTAAAACAACAAAAAAAAAGTGAGAGATGTAGAGGGCCACAGATAGTGGGGGAACTCTTAAGTGAGGAATAAGATTCTTCAGCCCAGAAGGAACCTGCTGACAATGTCTGGTTCAGTTCCCCATCTCCCCTAAGGAATCTCAGTCTCCCTGAGAAGTCAGGGGGTGGTGACAATCTGTGTTGTAATTAAAGCAGAGTGATACCAAGTGGCAAAGAGTCATCTACATACAATAGCAAGTTGTTTATATGGTCTCACATGTGCAGTATATAGTTAGTGCATGCACAGTATTGCTGTGGTTATATAGGGTATTAGGGTATATAAGATTGAGAGAATTTGGAATAAACAGACTCCATGTTTGACCATTCACATGAGTCCCACCTCATCACTCTCGTCTAAGACCCAGGACTCAGGATTGTACTGATATCTATCAGAGAGCTAATCCAGACACAACAATTCTGGTATAAGATTTTAGAAATATTGAAGTGTTGTTCCTAGAAGTTTAAATCTGTATTTTATTTGATTTTAAATTTTAAAAATTGGGGTATTAAAATAAAGTTTTCTGGTAACTTACCTAAAGAGATCATATGTTTGTATCTCCTAATTAGACAATGTTGCTTTCTAAATTGTGTATTGGGTAATTTGTACAAATTATATGAGCTGTGCTTTAACATTTTTTCAGCCCTACTGGATATATGCTATAAATTTTGTGAAATTTGGTCCAACATTAATGAACAGCAAGAAAATTTGGTATATAGGAATATGTGTAATTGCAAAACAAATTGTATCTGAAAAGTATGTAAAGATAAATAAGAAGGTATTGAGGAGAGAGGAACCTGGCTCCAGAATATTCAAGTTAGGTTTTACTGAAATGACACCAGTTGGAAAACTGAGGAATTGATTATTGTAGATCATTTTTGATAAAATGGATGGAAGCTTTCTCTTGAGGTCTGCTGCCTTAGGGGAGTTAGTGGAATAACATTGGAGCAAATTGTACCTAAGTATGGATTCTGTTAATGGAACATATTTTACTTCTAAGGTTTTATAGGAAATAATGGGGAGGTTTTTCAAATTGAGTAGCAATTCCACATACTTGGGCATCTGCCCTCATCAGGGAAAGTGGAAAAAATGAATCAGATTCTTAAGATTGATGTTAGAGACTAAATTGCCTTGGACCAAATGTTTGCCTATTGCTTTGTTAAATAATTAGAATTGTCCCTATAAGTGATCTGGGATTTTCCCTATATGAGATGCTATCTGGTTTATTTTATTTGGGGGAAGAAAGGGAAAGACCTTCTTTTGAAAAAAAGATAAGTTTTTAAGGAATTATATAATGTCAGTGTTCTCATCCCTTTTAGCTCTTAGTATCAAGAATTGCTGGCTCAGACAACATCTTTGGAGGTTGCAGTTCCAAGAGAGTGGGTGCTTATTAAGTCTTGGAAGAAGTAGAGTAGAAAGGACTTTACCAGTTGTTACAGATAACTGAGACTACAATCTGAAGCCTGAGAACAACAAGATTAAAGGACCTGTGGAAGGATCTGTGGAGGACAATTTATAACTTCTAAAATTGACTTTGCATCAAGGCAATTAGGAATATTTTGGTTAGAGGGAGATTAATTGTGCTTAGAGGAATTTGAACAATATTGATGTTGTACCTGTTATTTATATTTCCAGAAAAATTTTATAGGGAGATTCCTTGATTGGAAGAAGTTGAATTAACAGTTTTTTGGATGAAGAAATCATTAATGTTAATTCTGATAGGGTTCTTTAATATGAAATTAGGACAGTATATTCTACATTCTATGTGAGTTTTTATTGGTTGTATTGAGTTATCTTAAAGTTGTTCCCATTGGTTAAGGAGATTCTAGAACAGTGGTCTATATCTTTGTCCCTTTGAATATGGTTAATATCTGAACATGTTTCGCTATAGATTGATTATTGAGCATTTTAAAGTAAAATAATTTGTGTAATGTTGAATTTAAAACCATCTACTTAGATATGAAGATAAGTGTGAACTTTCTAGGATGAATTGCTTACTGTTATGAATGTAAAATTATAGTCAATACTTATTTAGGATATATGTTTCTTGAGAGCTAAATTCACCCAAAGCTTTAAGTAATGAGACTTTCTATTTGAGATAAAGTCTTTTGGGACTATAGCTGATAATATCATCTGAAAGGAATATGCCATAAACTACTCAGGGGAATGTGATTCTGAATTGTTACAGTGGAGATTAAAATCTTGGCAAGAATCGGGAGGACAATGCTGGCCTTCACCTAAAGTGGTATTCTTCTGATTCAGTTTTCCAGTGGTGTTCCTTTGAATAAGAACCCAGCTGATTATTCCTGAGTCTCCACCATTCTGCAATGTGGAACTTTAAGGTGGAATTGTTATTGCATACAATAACCTGAAGTTAAACTGAGGTAAAGATGCTTTATCCTATCATATATGTGCTCTCAGGATGAAGCCTAAAGGGCCAAGTTTTTGAATATAAAATCGGGACAAGTGGTAAACAGAAGCTATGATATATAAGATCTTGTAGTTTCCTATCTGAAAATATGTGGTCATTATATCCTAAATAAGTAGATAAGTGAGTTTCTGGCCTAGTCATCTATCTGCTGCTAGATGCATATGTTTATTTGTTTCTTTTAGTGTTTCTGGTAGTGAAGGAAATTGTCAGACATCAGAAAATTGTCCTATGTCCCATTCCAGACCTGGTCCTCATCACTTAATACCTCACCATAATAATACCTGTCTGGAGGCAGCTGGGAAACAGGTTGCTACTAATCGCTTTAAGTGGAGTCTTAGTACTCCCTGTCTGCCTCCCCTGTGTGATACAGCTTATCACAAAGGTAGTACAGACATCACTGGTCAGAATGGTAAAGATTGAACAATCTGGAGGGGGAGGTCCAGTTAGACTTGGAGTATTAAAAGGATGAGGATAGTTCCCAGTAGAGAAAAAGGACAAACCAGTCCTGTGGGATTGGAGACTGAGGAAAAAATGGTTGAAGAAATGTATCAAGAATGGTGTGAGAGGTCTTCAAAAGTTAATAAAGAGGTGGGTTTGTATGGGATAAATTGAGTGAAGACCTCTCATTAGAATGTGACCTTTATCCATGTCTAATTGTGACTTGGGACTTGGCAATAACAAGTTGAGCTATAGCTTAAAGGCTGCAGTGTTCTTAGGAAGGTTATCTTAGATAGACATTTCCTTCCTGTTCCACCCCCCCCCCCCCCTTTTCTTTAGCATTAAGTACCTAATGGTAAAGAGTATGATACTGACTAATATTCTTTGTTTTTGGTCTCTGGCCCCACCTTTTTTTTAGCATTAAGTACTTAATGGTAAAGAGTGTGATATACTGACTAATATTCTTTGTTTTTGGTCTCTGGGTAAATTAGAACTCTCCAGCCAAAGGACAAAAGGTGGGGGCAGGGGGAGGGGAGATTAGCCTCTCTCCTCCATATAATCTTGTGTTTTTAAGTTTGCATTTTGCTCTCCTCTACTGTCACCTTGTCTGCTGGGAGTTGCCCTTTCTTGTGAGATCCTGATAAATCCCTTTTTGCTTTTTACCTTGAGAGTCTCTGATTTTAATTTGGTTAAGGGTCACTGTCTCACATTTTCCTAGTGAGAGATGATTTATTAATAACCCCCCTCTCCCAACCTATTAGTAAATGGGTGATTGATCTGCCTCCATTTGTGCCAAAAGCCTAAAGTGAGAGCAGACAGTCTTTTAAATCCTGAGTGTGTCTTCCTTCTGATTGCTTGTCCCTTCCCCAACAAAGGCAAGGCAATTTAGATCGGTAGACCTTTAAATGAGAAGATGAGCTAAGAGCTCTCAACATACTATTATTTATTTGTTAGGGGCAGGGTAGAACTAATCTGCATCTGGTGAAAGTCATTTGGGCCTTAGATGTGGCTGATAACACCCCAATTTTAAACTTAAGGAATGTTAGCAGTTTTATGAGACCCCCAGACACCCCTAGCAATATTGGATTGAAAAACAAAAATCATCTTGATCAGATTTTCTTTATTTTTGACTATTTCAGGGAAGAACTAGTCACTCCAAACTTTGATTAGGAAAAGTAAGAACACAAGAGTCATCCCCAGGGGAGGCCCAGCTCCGGATGGCTTCTGTGCTTACAGCAAATCCTTGGGACCATACCTTTGATCACACCCTTTGGAAACTTGTCCTTCAGAAGTGAAATCTGTAAAGATGAGGAAAAGGTTGAATCACATGGAAACATTAGTTATTAAATAATAGAGCACAATATTAATTTTTCTCTAGGGGGATGTGGAGGGGTTTAGTAGATGACTAAAGGTAGATAGATCCATATAGGTGCACTTGATTGCTTTTCTTCATTTTATACCTTTTTTTCTGGAGTCCTATCTCACACCAGTTCACTAATAATTCAGGTTCAATACTGGAACACAGACAGGGGTGGGTCTTCCATCAGTTAATAAAAAGAGATTTACTTGGTCATAGAAAGAGAAGGATATTGAACAAGGTCAAGACCTCTTAATGCATCCCAGGCCACAGCCAGTCATCTTAACTTTTGTCTTGCCACTGGACTTTGATGATGGATGACTAGAAAGAAGAGAGAGTCTGATGACTTTAAACAACTTTGCTTCATTTAAATCCAATTCCTGAGCAAGTCAAGACATCATCCACTCTGGTGATGTCATTAGTCCCCTTCCAGAGATTGAAAGGACAACAACAACAATAAGAGTTCTGCATGAAGTTTGTACACAGAAAAAAGATTTTCTTATCACACAAATTTCTTACACATGTGCTTTAGAACTATTATGGTCTATGTTTAAGCTTACTGCTTCCATGGATGTTGTATGAATTTGTGGGAGGGAGTGGACCAGGTTTTCAGCAGAATATTTTGTAATAACTTGATCTTTCGTGTTTTCTGAGCAAATTATTTGATAAAAACAAAACAAAGCAAAACAAAAAAAAAAAAACCCTGAGACTATTGCATTTGATACTCTGGACCTACAGTAGGAGAAGCATAGTCTTTGAGAGTTATTTCTAGAACTCTGAGAGAAGCAGTCACTATCTTCTGGGGACTCAGCCTGCTAATTAGAGAAATTGGAGAATGCTGCTATTTTTCATCCTCTTTCCCCTCCTCACTATCTCCTTCCTACCACCTTCTTCCCCAATTCGTTTGCCTCTCCTTTTCTTTTGGTTTTATCTCTCCCATCCCTTATATCCCCTGATAGTCTAGGCCTTAATTTTAAGGAGAAAGGAAGGAGAAATTTATGCGTAGAGGGATTAGGATATTACTTCTACAAAGGTTATATTTGATAAGCTATGTGATCATAGAAGCTAAAACTTAATCCATGAGGGGAATGGGGGAAAGAGAAAGAGAGAGAGAGAGAGAGAGAGAGAGAGAGAGAGAAGAGAGAGAGAGAGAGAGAGAGAGAGAGAGAATGAATGAGTATGTATATGTGTATGTATCTGTGTCTTATGTCTAAATCATGGGTTTAGACAGAGAAGCCTAGATAGATAAGACAAGGGTTTATGTATAACACCTTAATATTTCAAGTAATACTTCATTTCTTTCCCTAGATTAAATATATCCTTCTTCCCTCATCCCCAAAGTTATATCAGACTTTTTGATACTACCACTGAAAATTTGGATTTGATAGTAAAAGCAGAGAAGTAGATGCCTGAAAAATGATTACCCTTTGATGGCCAGTACAAATTCATTGACCATTTAGGAAGACTATCCCAATATGATCCAGAGAAAAACTGAGGAATACCCCTGACTGATAACTTAAGGACCCCTTCTGAGAACTCATGTTTACTTTAATTGAAAAAAAGTAAAACACTAACTCTTTTCCTTTTAAAGGAAAGCATTACTCAAGCACAGAAACAGATTTGCACTACTCGCTATACATGGAATCATAAAATGTTGAAGTTGGATAACATTACCTAAGAAGCTCTTAGGTTTAGATAACTTCATATAGATATGAAGTATGAAATTCCTCTGCAACATCCCTAATATATGATCATCTAACTTCCACTTGACTACAATGACAAGTAATCTCCTTCCTTTTAAAGCAATCCATTATATTTTTGGATAGCTATAATTGTTGGAAAAATTTTCCTTACATTGAGCTAAAACTAATCTCCCTATAACTTTAACTTATTAAACGCACAACTGTCTTATCATCTGAGACCAAGCAAATCAAATATAATCTTTCTTCCACATGGAACTCTTCAGGTGCTTAAAGACCAATTCAGCTTCAACTTTAGATGTACCATATACATATAGATACATATATATACATATATATAAACTGAGACTTAAGACAAGTTAAGCAACGTGGGTAACAAAACTGGTAACCTTGAACTCTGGATATCTTCATTCTTTCTGACTCCTAGTTCAGGCCTCTGAATTAGGTAGCTAATATAGCTACACTTGTTTTGGGAAAGACTTATCTTTTCTATTTACACATACCGGTAGTATTAAAATGGTAATAAATGACACATTCCCCCATAGGCAGAGGTAACCTTTATAAACAGTATTGTCTTAATGTCTTAACATAATTTATGTTCCAAAGATCTGGGAGTTTGTCTTTGAAAAGAATTATTTTATATACATTGGAATTTTGAGGACCTATACATGCAATTTACTCCCTAAGCCCTAGAGATAATATCTGACAAAAATATTTTACAAATCTGCATGAAAATATCAGATCCCTTTATCAGTAACAAAAACACACTGGCTCTCAGTAGAGCTTTAAGCAAGTTTTCTACAAAGACTTTTTCAAAAGTACAATGCTTAGAAATAAAGGGATTGAAGGAGGAAGGAAAAAGCTAAATTCTAATGATTCTTTTAAAAACCTTGCATAATAAAGTCTTTACCAACCAATGGAACAGAGCAATTCTTAATCTTTTAAAAATTATAAACTCTGTTGAGAATCTGAAGCTTTTGGATACCTTGGAATGTTTATTGCTTACATTTATAATTGAAGGAAATGCTAAATTTAAGTTACATATGACTGAAAATTTAAAATTTGTGAGATAGTTATTACTGCTAAATAAATCTATCACAATGCAGAAATTATAAAAGGAAAAACCCAGGTTTTATTATGCTTAAACACAGGTTCTACAGGTAGAAAATAACCCTACACCAAGATTAAATTTGTAAGGAAGCTTTTTATAGATAAAAATTATGTCAAAGACAAAGAAATAAAAACATCACAATCTACATTCCATAAAAACTGAACAAATTTAAACAGAATTATAATCTCATACATCTGCTAAAAAATCTAGTTAAACAGATTTTATAGCTAAACTAAATCATGCTACAGATGGACATTTAGATTGAAAGAAGTGTTATACCTCAAAGATAACTAAAGAGAGCCAGTACAATTTCTGTATAAATAGTTAACAAATCACTTTGGAGAGTGGAAAATTCTCTTTGGTACCTTATCTGAGAAATGTCAAAAGGTCTTTCCTTAGTATTATTATTCCATGAGTTAGGTTTTAGCCACATGATGTTAATATTAACTCAAGACAGGCTTCAGTTAGTCAAACTAATCCAGGAGAAATGGTATAATTAAAAAAATCAAAAATGAAAAATTATTTTGCAAGTTCATAGACCTTCTGGAATATATTCTTAGATCCCTTGGGGACTGTAGACTCTAGCCTGAGAACCTGTGAAATATATGATCCCCAAATTCAATAAGATCCCAGTTCATCAGAACATGCATGTCCAAGATTGTCCGATTCTGCATCTGGAACAATAAATTCCTTAAAGCCTAAAGACTCAATTTCTTTTTTTTTTTTTTTTTTTTTTCATTTTATACAAGATATATGTATGGGTAATGCAAAACCTTCTGTTCCAACTTTCCCCCTCATTCCTCCTCCTCTCCCTCCCCTAGATGGCAGACAGACCCAATACATGTTAAAAAAACAATTTCTTTAATAAATACATTATTCTAATATCTTATCCTTCCCCTTAAGCAGTTTCTAAGGCAGTTAAAAGAAATCCAGGAAAATAAAAACAGATAAAGTCTTTAATAAAAATAGTGAAAATACATAGCTAAGAAATTCTGTGGTATCTCAGGAGCTCTCCACTAAAGTGTTAAAAACTTTGTGTATATTTTTCTTGCCCAAGGGGCTTACAACAGGTCCCAGATCAAACTACCTCTGATCTGCACCTTGGCTTTCATTGGCTGAAATAAGTCTCAGCTGGTATTATGAAAATGTTGGGAGTTTATTGCCCCAGTTTCATCAGTATTCTATACCACAATAATACACAATCTACTCTGCCTATTATCAGCCCACTTGGAAATTTGGTGAGCCTGCTTTTTTGTAGATTCTGCCTCTGATTTCAGTTTAGTATGTGATGATGGAAAGTCTTTAAAATGACTCCTGAGTGGGAACTGAGTGTGCATTCTGAAGACACTGCTCTTATGTCTCAGTTTTTGAGTGAAAAGGATTTCAATTGTGGAGAGAAATAGCATTAGTGGCTGTGGTGGGTGCTTCTGTGACTGCCACATCTCCATGCCTGGGTGACCATACTGAAGCATCTATATTTCTTCTGTTTCGTGTCTTTTCTTTTGCTCCCTTTGATGAATCACCATCAGTGACAGAATGTTTCAAATCATGATCTTGTAAGCTGGTAAAGTGTTAGGAGAGCCATAAGAGGTAAGGCTAAATAATAGTCCATAGCCGTGTTTGCCCAAAGCCACAGCAGTTCAGTCTAGTGAGGGGTCATTGACCCAGCAGTTGAGACACTTTGTCCCACAAACAAGGGAGCAACTCATTTATGGACTATGCCACACCAGAAGTGAACTTGGTATGAACAAGGCTTTATAGAATGAATGGACTTGAAATTAAAACTATTGTGTTCACCCAATTGCTTCTTGCATGATAAGCTAGCTGCATCTGAGGGAGGTCAGAGATCTGTTCCAAGGACAGGATAGCTAAGACAAAGAAAGGTTTCAGTCTTCTGAGTCCATGGAGATATTGAATCTATTTCCTGTGCCACAAATCTCAGGTCCAGACTATCTACAGAAACCTCTGATCTCTGATGGATTTGTGAGTCTTAACATTGAGTATGTCTTTACAATTTTCTGCCCATTCAAAGAAAGGCTGAATTATTTATTTCCTTGGATACCTAGGTGAAAAACAGTTCCTATTTAGAATTTCTAAGGGCTAAGAGAATAGAAAACTGGTAGTTGCTTTGAGGATATTATTATTCATTGTTTAATTATTATGAACTATTTGCTGATCATTTAAATCATCAAGTCTATGTTAAGAATATGCTAAGTTTATGCTAAAAATCAGAATGACTATGTACAATATCTACATGTGTTTTTCTATTTCTGTGAGGAATCATCTCTGTTAGGCTAAGGTTCTGTGACTAGATCTCACTAAAATATATAGTGAGATCAGAGAACAGGTGGGGTTTGCCAGTGTATGGTAGCTCAAAAGTTCAGTGATTTCTCATTGGATAAATCCACAATCCCCTTGATAATGAGCTGGCACCTACCCATAGAGAAAGGCAGAACCAAGACATAGAAAGTCATTGTTTCTCAATGAGAATTTTTCCTAGCCAAAGGTATTGCCAGAGAAACAATGCCTCTTTCCTGCATAGAATTAGGTGAAACTAATCATTGCTGCCTGATAGTTAAAGTGATAGTTAGAAAATAGGGAGACAAATGGTGTGGGAAGATTACATTTACCACAACTAACTCTCTTGTAGGGTTAGATGTTACTGCATTTATAATGTTGAATGTTAGGCTAGGTGAAGAAAGGAACTTAAAATGCAGTAATACCCTAGTTTGAGGAAGAAATGCAGACAGTGCTCATATTTTCCTCCATGAATGAATAGGACACAAGCTGAAATTAAAGGTAAAAGTGTAGAACAGGAACAAAAGTAACAAAGTAATTATAAGGACCTTGAAGTCAGGGATTTAGTCTTCATGTTTTGTTTGGATCCCGTAATAGTGAACATAGTATCCAACTTAATTTTCCACTGTTCTGTCACAGAAGTTCCCTGACAAGTTAGCTAGTGTCTTTATTATTCCAAATATCATGCTGCTTCTTGCCTATTTTGATTTAACATTATTCTCCTTGCTTAGAATTAGTTTGGACCACTCTTCTGTGCATTTAAAATTTCTACCATCTCTCAAGACAGTTCACAATTCCTCCTCTTTTCCCTAAGCTTTTCCTAACTAGGGCAAGCCCACCCTCATTTCTCCTGTCTTTAAACTTTTGGCACTTACAATGAGAACCATAGAATTGAGCCCTTATGATTGATTCAAGTGTCTCGTATACCCAGCCAGACATTCAACACCATAAATTCAGGAACATCTAACCCTACAGGAAGATTAGCTGTGGTGGATCTAATCTTTCCACACTATCTGCCTTTCTCTTTTATTACTATTATTTTAACTTCCAGGAAGCAATGATTACCTTCACCTGATTCTGTCCTGCAAGGAGACATAAAGATTGGTAATATCTTTCACTTCTTTTCACTTCACAGATGTAAAAGATCTTAAGAGATGTAAGATCTAGGTACATTACAAGTGAAAGTCAGGAAATCTGAAACTTTAGTCCTCTACTATTAGCTGTGTCACCTTAAGGAAATTATTTAACCTTTCTGAGTTTCAGATCCCTTACTTGGACCTTGAAGTAGCCAGAACAGATGATCCCTAAGGTGCTTCCCAGCTCTAAATTTCTTATGTGTTCCCTTAATATTCTTATTCTTTTTCTGTCCCCCCTATAACCTTTTGGTAAAGATCTCCAAGCTTTAAATTTAAGCAGTAACCCAATGTCTTAGTTACCTTTCTGCCTTGGGCTTCTTGCCAGGGACAGTTGCTGTAAAACAGTACCGTACAGTACAGTAGAGTACAGCATAGCACAGTTTAGCTCAACTGGCCCAGTTGACAGGCAGTGAGGGGCCACTGGAAATAGGCAGTCACTGAGTGCATAATAGGCCTGATTGTGAATTAACAGGGCTGGTGTTGTCCGGCAAGTGAACTGGGCAGCTACCCAGGTGCGGAAGGCTGGAAAGGAAGGAGTGAGGAAGGGGAGACAGAGGGACCATTCCCAAAATGGCATTCAGTCGCCACAGGGCCTTCTTTGTTCCTGAAAAAGGTTTGACAGTCAAGGATTTTAACCAGATATCCCAGCAGATTGATGTGTGTCACAATTGTTTTATTATATGTCAAAACAGATGGCTATGAACTTGGGGTCCAGTAGGAAAGCAATCCAACAAGAAAACATGAATTTGTGAATGGAGATGATGTAATCAAGTGACTCCATTTTCATCTGGATGATCATGCAACAAAAAGGGAAATTGGAAAATTTGTTTCCAAACACGCCAGCATCTCAGTTTTATTTCAATAATAAGAAAACACACACACACACACACACACACACACACAAACACACACAATATACCCCAGTAAGTAGGGATTTGAAGTCTCCTTTGCTTCCTTAAGTGTTTGTTTCCAAGAAAAGCTTGTGTCTAATAAGTAGGTTTATTGAATCTCAGAATCTTACAGCTGGAAAAAACTGGTTCTACTGCACCTCACCACACTTTTACTAGTGGAGAACTTTGTTCAATGGCTGGAGTTCTTCATCTGGAGGGAGAGGACACAGATTTCACTGCAGGCTCTCCGACTTTGCTATCTGCACGACCTTGACTCAGCTCCTCATCTGTAAATGAGAGAGACTAATTATCATTGAGGTTTCTTCCAGCTCTAGCTTTGTCATCCCACATGGTCCCTATGAATTGACAAAAACTGCTTTCTTCAGAATTTAGAGGGAGAAGCAACTGTAAAAGTAAATGTCACATCCCTCTGTTTTATAGATGAGGACTCTGAAGTATGGAAAGGGCATACAGTTGCAATTTAAAATTGTTTCCATTAAAAAAAAATGGTCTTGAAGTGGTTGCAAGTTATGTGTGCAGCGTGTTGTTGAGCCAGGATTTGAACCCAAATTTTTTATTTTTAGATTCACCACACACTTCATACTACATCACATTATGATCTCCTTCCTTTTGGGTTCTCCATGGTTCTCTGTATTCTAGGCTGTCCTGGGGACAAAGGAACACAAGGAGTATCAGGTAGTAAAGGGGAGGAGAACAAACATTTATTAAATGTATTCATTTGATCTTTACAACAAACCTATAAGGTCCCAGTAGTGAGGAGTCAAAGGCAAGTGACTTTCCCAGAGCCACTTGGCTAGTAAGAGTCTGCAGCAAGATTTGAATTCAAGTCTTCATGACTATCCTGAGGTCTCACTAAGGTGCTTCTTTGTCCTTTTTTTTTCTTTTTAAGCTATTTGACCCCTGATTCTACCTCCTGCCACAGGCTCATACCTTCTTCCATCCCCTTAAAACCTGCCTCCTAACTAGAGAGAGTTGCTGAGCTGAGCTAATAGAATAATGTGTGGTATAAGAATTAGTTATATTAATGGATTTTGTGATATACATATGGTTTTAGAGAGCACTGAGAGCATATGCAGCATCATTTTTGTTGGGAAACATTAACTTAATCTAGTATCCTCATCTGACAGAACTTCTTAGGTACAAGTAGATGAGGTAGTCAACTTCAAAGGGAGATTTGAAAGGGACTGGGTGGAACTCCTTTCCCTCAAATACTTTCTTTATGTCTAGTTATAATACATGGTTTTTCACCCTTTGAGAGTTCCTTTGGATCTTGAAGATTTTTCTGATCCTTAAATATATAGTATTCAATTATAAATAGCTCAAGGAGGGATGATTCCTAAAGACTAGAGAGCATAATGGAATAGAGCATCCAATTGGGAATTTGAACACCTATGTTTAAATATTGGCTCTATTGCTTTAGAGTATTGAATTTAAAGTACGAAGGTGTAAATTTGAATCCCATCTCTGCTGCTTAGCATCTGTGATAGTAGTCAAGTCATAACCTCTCTGCCTCATAGTTTCTTATTTAAATTGAGTAAGTCTGATGAGAGTCTTGAAGTCTCTTCAAATTATATGTCAAGAACTATGCTAGATGCTTTATAAATAGGATCCCATTTGATCATCACAACTACTCTGAGAAGTAAATACTCCTTTAGTACCATTTTACATTTTTGGAAATTGAGATATATAGAAGTTAAATGATTTGCTCCGAATCACATCATCACAGTCTTTGGTTAGATTGGGTCTTCCTGACTCCAAGACTAGCACTTAATATAATTCACTATTAGAAGATTTAATTTTATCATGAGAGATAATAAAGTGCTGTAAAATTGAGATCTGGGTTTGAGTCCTACCTTTGGCATGTTCTAGTCCTGTGACCTTGGGAAAGTTTTTTAATATCTCAGTGCTCTCTAAAACCATAATTGGGGAGAAGGTTCCAATCTGCATTTCTGGGAAGATTTTCTTCATCTAGGAGTTCCTTATTTAGTGAAATCATTGGTCCAATCTCAAAATAATAATTCACATGGATTTATCTCTTTTTTTGACCTTATGGCTACCTTTCTGTTTCTCAAAAAAAAAAAAAAAACTTAGAAAGGAGAAAAGTCTGTGATTTATGAAGGTTAGGAATTCTGTTGGATGAGGCCTGATGGAATGTGAACAGAGATGTAAGCGCCATGACTGGTTTGCCAATCCAGCTCTCAGCAAACTGTGTATAAAGCATCTGCTTAGCAGCTTTGTGTGGACTGTGAAGAAAGCATCTTTCTCTTGCCCTCACAAGGACTCAGCTCTCTCTGCAGCCAACTCTTAGAAACTAGTGTCAGGGTTGAAAAAGCTATGATAATCTTAATAGGAAACAACTGTTCATGGTCAGGGGTTGTAGCAGGTTTCAGACCAACACACAGAGGAGAGATCAGATTTTCAAGCTACTTGGATTTGGCTGGCCTTGATTCAAGATGGGCCCCAGGCTTTGGGCTGGTCTAAGTCATTGTCTATTGCCAAGCACAATGATTTTTTTTTTTTTGGTTACCTTTTCTCTGACTCATTTTGTACTCCAAAGTTCAAGCTAATAGTCAGAGAAGTAGCAGGTAATGGAGTAAAGGGCAATTAAAGGAGGAGAGGAAAAACTTTCTCTTTTGTCCTTAACTCTCTGAATCTGGAGAATTGAGGAGCTGACATCACTAGCTCAAGTCTTTGGTCTTTAGCTCAACATCCCTGAATGAGGCAGATACCTGGAAACCTTCTACCTTTCCAAATAATTGTTTCTCTGCTTACTGAATGACAGCTCTGCTTACTGAAATAGAATTATGTTGTCAAGAGGATGATCTTGATTATGGCCACTTCCTTTTTTCACCCCTTCAAAAAGATATAGTATTTATATTATTTTTACATAATTACTCTCTCAATAGAATCACCTCTTGTAACAAAAAAGTAAAGATAAATAAACATTGATAATTTCTAAAAATGTGGCCCTTATTTTCTGTCTGCCTTTGCCAAAAGGTAGAAAGCCTATTTCAACATCAATCCTTTGGGAGGAGTTCTAGTCTTTTTATGCTGTTTTCATTTAACTTATCATGATTATTACATAATTTATTTTTAGTTTTTCTTATTTGTTTTTCTTCAGTTCATACAATTCTTCCTGAGTTTCTCTGAATTTAAAAAAATTTTTTTTAAATGTGTAATATTCCATTACATTCATATGACAGTTTGTTCACTCCTAACTTGATGGGCATCCATTTACCTTTTATACTTTGTGGTTACAAAAAGTACTGGTACATATTTTTTATTTCAGTTATTTCCCAAGAAAGGGACAAAGGAGTAACAAATCCAAGTTTCTTTTCTTTCTAATGTTTTTTTCCCTTACTTTCCTTAACTCTTATACTCTCTTTTTGCCTCAAGTAGTATTTTTTTCACAGTTCTTTCTCAGTGCCTGAATTTCTATACTTTCATTCATGATATAAATGGATGAGAGTATATGACCCATCCTTTTTTTTCTCTTGAACTTTTCAGAGCAGGGTTGTCTAGTATAGTCACAGTAAGATAACTGTAACATGCATGGGGCTTATTAGGTTTCCTGTGTCTAGCTAATAAAATTAGTTAATTCTAAAAAGGATAAAGCTAGGGGATCTGTTTTCCCAAATATGTCACAGTGAAACATGAAAGGCATCGTTTGACCTGAATTCAAATCCAGTCCTAAATATATAATAGCAATATGACCCTGGACAAATGTTTCTCAACTATAAAAATGGGATAATTATAGTATGTGATGACTGTATATTTTAAAATCAGCTGGAGTCAGGAATTCAGGTTAAGGGAAAATCCTCAATCTTTATTCTTTGTGGAGATGAAGAGGGATGGTGATAGGAACGCGTGCAGCTGGGACATGAACCCAGACAGCCATCTCTCTGCCTCTCTCTCCGCTTCCCTCTCTCCACCCACCAAAATCTTCTCTACGTCATTTCCTATACAATGCATCAAAACTTGCACAAAGAGTGGGCGGGGGCCATTCTTTTTCTAAGCACATATTAATAGATTATAGTCCAATTACTATTTAGCCTCATGTGCTTGGGACCTCAGAGCATCAACTCGAGCTTCAGCCCATTACAATAGTACCTACCTTCCATGGTTGTTATGAGGGTCAAATGAAATAATATTTGTAAAGCACTTAGCGCAATGGTTGACACATAGTAGGTGCTATATAAATTCTTGCTGCTATTATCATTATTATTATATGAATCTATATTCAGAAAATCCTAAATGATTACCTTAAAGTATAGTTATAATAACATCAAAATTTATTTATCCAAGTTTTATAATAAAATTTTGTGGTAGCAAATAAAAGTAGGTAGGTTAGGTAGTTCTTGGGATCTTTCCCTTGCTGAAGTGGTTCCAGACTGGGAAGTTCAATTTAATACAACAATTATTTATCAAGTATTTTATATACATTGTTCTAAGTATTGAGAATACAAAGAATGGTGAGTAGTATTTGCCTTCAGAGAATTTACATTATACTGGATTGTTTGAGAACCAATGGACTATAGTGCAGTATGAATTAAGCCAACGTTTAGATTTAATCCCTGTAAAGACCCATTTTTTAAAATCTCCCCTAGTTGGTACCTTTGAACTTTTCCAGCTGTAATTTTTCATGTGTTTATTATCTTTCTACAATCTGCATACCAAATACAATTGGTGTTTTTTTTTTCATGAGGCTCTTTTAATGATGGTGACAATGCTGATCCCTTCTCCAGGAATGTAAGCTGGAAATCAAGGATATGCTGAAAAATGGACTCTCCCTCACAAGTCCATCTCCTCTCCATGTCTTTCCTGGAAGGGATGAAATAAGGCAGGAAGAAAAGAAGGAAAGAAGGAAGGAAAGAAGAAAGGAAGAGCCAAGTATAATGTTGAGAACTTTACAAATATTGTCTCATAACAACCTTAGGGGATAGGTGCTATTTTTACAGATGAGGCCACTGAGGCAGACAGAGATTGTGTCTTGTGTGATCTGAGGATGAATTTGAACTTGGGTCTTCCCAACTCCAGGCCTAATTATTGATTATTTTGGAGGGGAACAGCTAGGTGGCACAGTGGATTGGGCAGCAGCCCTGAAGTCAGGAGGACCTGAGTTCAAATCTACTCTCAGACACTTAACACTTCCTAACTGTATGACCTTGGGCAAGTCATTTAACCCCAATTGCCTCAGCAAAATCAAATAACAAAACACACACACACACACACACACACGCACAAATTTTTTCCCTTTCTGAAGCTATCTGACCAGCTCTTCCCTTTAAGCAAGGACAGTGTCATATTAGCATTCTCTCCATCAGTTAGGGGAGTCTGCTGCAAAATGCTTCAGACATGATTAGAAATTTACATTGTACTCTTTAAACAGAAAAATCCTTAATAGAAGAACTGTGTATAATATACTACTTTGTGTTTTTCATGGCATCTATTGCATAATGCTGTCAGGCATAATTGGTTCTTGAAAAATATTTTTGTATATTAATTCCATATAAGAAATTGATTTTAAGGGCAAGAGAATAGGAATGGATGAACACAAATTTCTATCTTCTATGCACTAGAATTATATCCACCAAGGACCTATTTTAGTGATAATGGGTTAGACTACCCATAATCACCCTTGATAAAAGTAAAAGGGATAACATTGTCTATTGTGTATCCAGATCATTTGTTACTTTTCTCTTCAAATACATTGGTTGTTTGGGATAAGTCTTGGATATCCCCAAATATCTTTTGTTCTTTTGACTTGTCAAATTCTATTTCTTCCAATTCTACTCTGCTCACCTTATTACAGTTCTTTTTAGTTTCCCTGTTTAGTCTTTTAGACTTTTTAATAAAAATTTGTCATTTGGCTCATAAATCATCTGGTCACATCCTGGTACTGCTTTTGGGAAACCTAATGACTCACCTACAATTTACCAAATCTGCATCCATCTTCAGTGTCCAACTAATCAAGTAAAGTGGTCTAACATGAAGTCATACTAAGACACCTTACATTTCCACATGGAGTTGGTTCAGAGATCCCTGAGTTAACTTTTAGGCTACAGCTGTTTTCTCTGGCACATGAAATAATACCCTTAGCCAGTCTGAGTGGAATTAAATATTGCAATACCTAAATCATTCAGATTACAATGACTTTAGACTTGATCTGTGAGTTGGGATTAATAAAAGAGGAAGGCACAATAAAAAGGGTGACTTGTTTCCTGGTCTCAGTTGGCCAGATGGGTTATTAACAAGGCAAACTATAGAAGGTGAGCCGTTGATAGAAAACAGAGCAAAAATCGACTCATAAAATTTGAATACTTCAAGTATTTTTCTCAGAGAGATTAGATGGCAGGTTAGTGAATTATTCTTTGGCTTGAACTATACAATGCTAAATATCCAGAAAATCAGTTGACTTTTTCCATTTTTTATTTAGATTTGGAGTGTCAAAACAGATACAGATTTCATTTTCTTTGTAATATGAAAACCTAATCAACATCATATGGTCAGCTGTTAGAGGGTTATAAAAATTAGGACTTCCCATTTGGACTCAGATTTAAAAAAAAAAAGAATAACTTAAATCCAAACTTTTAAATTTTTCCTTCTGACTATATTTCAATCACAAATTCTAAGAAGGATACATCACAGCACTCAATTCTTTTGTTAGAATCAGATCCAGAATGGATGTCCTCCATGGTGATTCCTCATTTCTTTTGAAAGGTAGAGTTATTACTAAGACAATTCAAGAAGTTATCAAAGAAAACTCAGTTTATGTCTACTTAAATTTCACCATAGTATTTTATATTCTCTGTGCCATGATTGTGATGTTTTGCAAACCCCTTATCAACTTCCTTTCTCTCCATGCTTCAAAGTCCTTACCTCAACATTCCTTGCTCTTGTTTCTAAATTTCCTCACATGAGTATATCTCCTTAGTATAAAATACTCTTCCTCGTATCCTATTCCCACTTTTCACCTTCCTTCTCTGACTACCTTTCCAAGTCTGGTTCTTTTGAATAAAATATAGTCAATCAGAATCAGAGTCCAATCATATCCCATACTCCAGGGCTTTATCTTGCCAATCCTCAGTGATACCTAAGAAGTCATTTTTCTTCCTCATTTTAAGACATCCAGTTTCATTTGTTTGTTGCCTAAAGTTTGGGCATATATGTGTATTTATTCAAAGCAATGACTTTTACTACTGACTCCTTTCTTGGATTTTTGTCTCCTGTGAACTTCTAAGCACTCCAATTGCCACCCAGGCATGTGGATAACGTACTGGATAGACTACTGGTCCTACAGTCAGAAGTCTTGAATTCAAATCCTGCTTCAGATACTAAGTGTGTGATTCTGGGCAAGTTACTTAATCTCCATCTGCCTCATTTTCTCCCTCTTTAAAATGGGGATAATACTATCACTATTCTTCAGTTCTTGACCTGACATTTACTGTATTATCTCTCATGTTATAGCTGTTTTGTGACTGTACTACATTTTTTGGAGGGCAAGCAGCTTTCTCCTCCATAGAGAGCTTTCTTCCCCCAATAATTTTCCTTAATGCCAGTACCGTTCCTCTCTTTATTATATATTTTGTTGGTATGTAATTGTTTCCATGTTGTTTACTCCATGAAAATTCTTGGGAAGAGAATCTTTTCCTTTCTTTGTATACAGCACTTCGCACAGTTTCAGTCACATAGTAGGTGCTTAACAAACATTAATTGACTGATTTACAGGAATACCTTAATTCTTTTTCATTTAGAAACACTTTATTTTCCCTAACTACCCAGTGTGGATAGGCATTCTTTGAATCCTTTTACCCTCTCCTCTAAGAACCAAAAGTAGGGATTCTTAGAGTCCATTTACAAATTCCAGGGAGTCCATGAAGAAAAAAAACCCCACAACTTTATTTTCACTAAACTCTAACTGAAACTTAACATTACCTTCAGAGAGAGACACCCAGACACCCAGACACCCAGACACCCAGACACACACACACACACACACACACATACACACATACACACACACAGATACATACACACATAGAGTGCAAAGTTAACATAGGTGATTTTTTTGGAATGTGATTTTTTTCTTGGAATTCTTTATAGAAAATCTAATTTGCATAATGTAAATTTACCCAAACAAGAACTGTCATATACATGGACTATGATTTTAAAGAGCAGGAACAATCAGGAAAAACTTGGTGTAGAAGGTGTTGCATAAGAGTTTTGATTGAAACAAGGGATTTAAGAGGTGGAGGTGATGTCAGAATGTAAAAGTAAGAAGATAGGAAGTGAAGTGTTGTAAGACATAGCAGGAACAGACAAGCATAATACTTGACTGGACTATTAAGTAAAGAGGAATAAAACATCATAAAGCCAGTGAACTAGGTTGGAACCAGGAAATTGAAGGACTTTTAAAAGTCCAACAAAGTAGTTTATATTTAGTTCTAGAAATGAAAGGGGTGTCACTGAAATTTATTGAGTAGATAAGTGACTTGATTTGATCAAATTTATGCTTTAGGAAAATCACTGGCAGCCATGTAGAGTAGTACTCATATAGGAATAAGGAGCCTCTTGAGCCAAGGAAACCAAATAAAAGGCCATTGCAATATTTCATTTGAGATGTGATAATGTGATAAGGTACTGGATTAGGGCATTGCCCATATAAGAAGGCAACAGATAGCAAGAATTCTTGTGGCTGTGGAAATAACAAATTTCAAGAACTGAGTAGATATGTGAAGTGAAGGAAAATGGATAACCAGAGATCATATTAAGGTTGTAAACCTGGGGCAGTGGAAGAATAGTGATACTCTCAATAGAACTAGAGACTTTTCAATGGCATTTGGGGGTAGGTTGGCTTGGGGGTTCCTATTGACTATGTGCTTCTAGTTGATTTTTTGTTCAGTTCTGTGATGAAAGAAGTAACACTGTCATACCAAAGTTTTGACTTCTAGTCCACTAGAACCCCCAGATCTTTTTCAGGTGAAGAACTACTTATCCATGCTTCCCTCTTCTTTTCAAGTTAAATTTTGGGACCCAGGTATAAGGCTTTACATTCCTTCCTATTAAATTTCATCATATTAGATTTGGTCCAATGTTCCAAGCCCAGTGATGTCAAACTGAAATAAAAAATGGAGCCACTGAACTGTACTTAAGGATCCTTGTGGGTTGAATACTGACTTAGTTTTCAAATGTAATATTATCTGGCTTTCTTGTATTTTCATTAATCCCTAAATTATGCTTTCTAGGTTAAGAACACCTTGTTTCCTTAGCATCAGCAAAACTATTGACCTATAGTGCTTATATGCAGCCATGTAGAGTAGTACTCATATAGAAATAAGGAGCCTCTTGAGCCAAGGAAACCAAATAAAAGGCCATTGCAATATTTCATTTGAGATGTGATAATGTGATAAAGTACTGGATTATTTCTTCAGAGTTTATTTCTATAGCTTTTTGCAAATTTATGTTTTTTAAATTCCTGATATTTAATCCTTGATATATTCAAACATGTCCTACCTAAAAATTTTCAATCTGAATGCCAGTTTTATTTCCAGATTCTTCCCCAGAAAGCCTTGAAAAAAATGTTCACAATGACATTTTAAACTGAAAGAGAAAAATGTTACCTACAAAATATTTGGCTAGTATTCATAATTTAATTATAGTATTTTGTACATAGTATGTACTCAACAGAGGTTATTGATTGATAAATAATAATGCCATAGGATTAAGACCTACTTGACTAATATAAATTACACCTTTCTTTCTTCAAAGGGATTCAAAGGAGGTGGTTACTTCAAACATTACTTCACTTACTCTCCCCACTTACCAGGGAGTGCTATCATTTTCCGAAAGGCACAGAAGCTATAATAACTAATTTAAATGACTTGCTTGAGGCCATTTTATGTCTCTGAAGATTTGTGAATACAGTGGTCTCCAACATATGTCCCTATGCAACACATAACTGTAAAAATGTTATGTTAGCTTTTAAATAAAACATGAAGAAAAAAAGTAACTTTATAAGGTCTATTGATACTGTGTTTAAAAAAAAATGCCCTTTGAAAGACCTAAGTGATATTGTAATGCAGTGACACAGGAGGGTGCTCTAATGATAAAATCATGGAATTTCAGAATTGGATAGAACTTTTGAAATCATGTTGTGTTCCTACTGCTCTTTATTTTACCAGTGAGAAAATGGAGGCCCATAGAAAAAACCCCAAACAACAATGAAAGAAGCATTGCATTTATATATATATATATATATATATATATGTATTTAGATATAGATACATAGATATGGATATAGTTGGTTCATCAAGAAGTCAAGATTGGAAAGGGAGGTGAGAGTAGCCTTTGGAGATGTTAAAGCCTGGAAATATACTGAGAGGTATAAGGATAGGAGATCTTGGTGAGGATTAAAAAGAGTGTTAGACATTGAAAGACATGGGAAAGATGGAATAATAAAAGATTATGATTGAATAAAGGAATTTCAGCCTTCTTAATAACTGAAATAGAACATTTATGGGTGATGGTAAGATCAAAGGTATGACCATCCCTTTGTGTGGAGGTGAGCTGAAGTAGTGGAATTGATCATAGGAATTGGACTGGTTTAGGAACTAGGTGGTTGGATATTTTAGGGAACATTAATATATATGTTGAAGCCCTCTACAATGATAATAGGAATTGGGTTGGAGAGGGGGACTGTGACCCAGGCACTAGCTTCACTGAAGAAGTAGAGATTGTTTTGAGAATTAGTAAGTCATAGCTATCAAAATCTGATTTGGGTGATAATTTTAGTGTGAATTGCAAAGGAAGAGAGTTTGCTGAATGATGATAGTAGAGGGTCATCATACCTGATGGAAATGGGGAACCTGGAGTATTCTAACTCCCTCACTGTGACCATTAATTTAAGAGGTATGAAAGTTCATTAGGAGGGAACCAGATGTCAATGGATGCTAGAAGATGAAAGGCTCCAGAGAGCTGGAGGTTTAAGATGAGATGGTCAGTTATGAAGCAGGTATTCCACAAAGCATTGCTTTTGCCTTGCTCTGTGGCAGAAAAAGAGGGGAGTCCTTAGGTCATCAGAACTAAGAAGATCTCAACAACTATTATCTAAAATACCTACCTTCTCAAATGTATAATACTATTGTAGGAACACTCAATGTGTTCATTAATGATATCTTTGATGAAAATGTAAGAGAATATCACATTCTTGCAGATGTTTTCTGCCACTGGCCACATTTTAACTGTTATACAAATAATTGAAAGATTCAGGAAACATAATAAGATCTTTCTGTGTCTATTATTGACTTCAAAAAAATTACAAAAAAGCCATTTTACTTGTGAGAACAAAACTCCAACCTTAAATCTTTGCATGAGGTGTTTACTTTGCATATGGTAAGATCATATAGAAGCCCATTATTGCTATGGGCACAGATAACCTTGTCTAACAATTCAGTGAGTTGCAACATCAAGAGAACTATAAAACAGGAATGGATATATATGCTCCCAACAGGTGTTTGCCTGTTGTCAGGTATGATATCCTCAAACTTGAATAGAAAGTGAATTCTTTATCATTTCTGAGGCTTACCAGTTGCTCCTCTTTGCAGATGACGTGTACTGTCTACATGAAGAACTAGGTCCAATAAGGAAGGTGGAGTGACCAGGACTTTGCTCTAGGATGTTGAACTTTAAAGGATACTGATTGTACTTTTCCTCATCTGGTAGAAAGAACTAAGTTGAGTACCTAGTTAGCAAGAATAATTCATTAAAATAGGAGCCTATCAAATAGAACTTGATATCCTAGTGGCTCACCCTACCTTGCTCCCTCCTCCAGTGGAGAACTCCCCTGAGGTAGATCCATAGTGTTCTGCTCATAACTCTGTGTCTTGAAATCTCTATTTCCCCATCACTGGCAATGTTTCACTGTTTTCAGTGTTTCTCTGCCCATAAGACATGTCATGGCATCACCTACCTGATGTCATGGTCTTCTTCAAGAAAGAAGGACAAAGAACAACCTCTGTGAGTAGTAGTGGGAGCTGCCCAATGGACACTCAGTTGGAACTGACTAATTGGACAACACAACTCCCTTTCTTTCCCTTCCTTTGTGTCCTCTCCCCTTTCCTCCTTTTTCTTCCTTCTTTTTTCCATCCCTTCTCTTTTTTTTTTCTCTTTCCAGTCCCTTCCCTTCTCTCTCTCCACTCAGAGCATCATACCCTACTTGTGGATGGTGTGCTCAAAGGAGTGTAAATTTTAATCATCGAAATTTCCCAAGATATCTTGGGGTCTATTGGCTAGATTTCTTTCTTAAGGATTATACCTTGAATCTAAATCACTCTAGCTCTCATAGACTGGCCAACAATAGGTCCCAGCTCATTTGATCATTGTTTGGGCCCTGAAGGCAAAGAGTAAATGTAAACAGCAATTATTTCTGTTTTGACCTCTGAGAATCTTGACCTCCCAGGTTGATTTTTTTTTTTTTGGACTGGGTGAGAGGGTGTCTTAATCACTGAATGGGTGTTGCCTCAGTCAAACTGAGACCTGTTAAAGACCTGGCTTAAAAAGGGCAAGATCTCCCATTGCATTCAAGGCTACCTCTAATCATTCAGATCTATATCTTACCACTGAACAGACATGGTTGTGGAGGAGAAAATGAGGCTAGTGACTTTGTACAGCTCTCTCTTGCTTAAATCCAATTCACTTGTATATCATGGCATCACCTCCCTGATGTCATGGTTCTTTTTGAGAACAAAATACAAACAATAGCACATAAGAACCATCTTCTCCTCCCCCAACTCCATTCCCTCCCTTCCTTTTTCCTTCCCCCTCCCCTGTTTCTTTGAGCTCTCTATCATTTCCAGAATCGAATATAAAATCTTGTGTTTGGCATTAAAAATCCTTCACAATTTATCTCAACTTTTCCAGGCTAATTATATGTTACTCTCTTTCTGCCATGTATTTTTTGTTCCAGTGACAATAGTTTTGCTGTTCCACAAAAAAAGGCATTCCATATTTCAGCTCCAGGCATTTTTTCTTGATCTGCCATGTCTGGAATGCTCTCCTTCCTCATATACACTTACTGGTTTCCTGTGTTACTTTAAGTTCCAACTAAAATCCCATCTTCTATTGGAAACCTTTTACAATCCATCTTAATTCTAATTCTCTCCCTTTTAAAATTATATCCCTCTCTTAGTTATGCTGCATATAGCTTGTTTATACATATGTTGCTTATTGTCTCCTCCATTAGATTGTGAGCTCCTTGAGTGAAGGGACTATCTTTTGTATCCCCAACACAGGGCCTGGCACATAGTAGACACTTAAATGTTGATAGACTGATTAACTGCCTTCTTAACTCAAAAGACCAGAATTCTTAAAGCTCCTTTAGGGATGATACAAGGCCTCCTCAATGAAACTCATGTTTCCACAGAAGATACAGTTTTAGCCCTCTACACTAGAAATACCAAATGGCTGAAAAATGCATATTACAGAGTATGACATCTCATTGAGATAGTCTGACATTCCATATATATCTTGGATAGACATTATAGATAGACAATAAGTTGGGCTGAGAAATAAATTAGATCAGACAAGATCACATTTGAAAAATTGTATAGTTTTCCAAAACTACTCTTTGCTTCAAAAGTTTACCTTTTTAGGACTAAATTCTCTCAGCAATGTTATCTGACTGAAAATCTTATACCATCACAATTCAATTTATTCAAAAGAATAAAACTTTCAGATGATCTAGAAGGCAATGAAAAGGTATAAGGTAGGTGTAAGTGAGCTACAGCATGTTACCATCAATGACTTGGATATGGGAAGAAGTGTAAAAGAAGTGAAGACCTTTGTGATTGGAAAAGAATGTGGCCCAATCATGTAATAAGAAGGACCATTAGAATAGACACTGGTAACCATGAAATATTAAAACAAAATAAAACAGAAGGCTTCCAACATGCTGGAGAGAAGCCCTATAAGGATTTACAGAAAAAAGATAATTGATATGTAAGATGACAAGCTATGGATAGGTGATCATCTGTATCATTCAGTGGAATAGCCCAACCAATGAGGTCACAGACTCACTAACGTATTTATGTTTTAGAATCTGATTCTGTTATGATTTTAGATCATATATCAAATCATGTCTCTGGAAATGTGACAAGTATAAAATGTAAAATATAAGAAAACATTGTTGGTGCTGCTTATGATTCCAGGATTTTAAATAAGCTTCATTTGCTACTTAGACAAGACCCCACGCTATTCATTCGAATGGCAGTTTTTTAAACATTAGCCTAGTACAACCATTTTTAAAAATTCAGGTAGCTCTGCCAAGATATAAGCATTTTCAGCTCAGTGGAAATGCTAAAAATCATTATTTTTTGCTTGAAACTTTAAGCTTTGAAATTAAAATAGTTATTCCTTAATTAGTTTATGTGCACCCTTATCATCTCTCCATTATTTTCTACTAGCCAAAGAAGTCCTTTGGTAAGAAAGAGCCCTATAATTCTAAGCCTTTAATGTTTAAAAGAAACAACAAAAGATTCTGTTAACAAATTCTTATCACAGGGTTTGTATATAGTTGGCATTTAATAAATGTTTGTTGAATTAAAACATTTTCAGTAGCTCCCTAGGATAAAATTTCTTATTTTATTAAATTTTATCAATTTAAATCCCTCTGTAATTTGGTTTCTAATTATCTTTGCAATCTTATTTCATATTTCTCCCTTTTCTATAGTCTCTTTACCAAGCAAATTAGATTACTATTCCCAGTATATAACTTTCCCGTTCTCATTTTTTTGTCTTTATCCTATCCCTTATAACTGAAGGCAAATGCCTCATATCTCTGAGTCTTACAATCCTGAGCTTCCTCCAAAGTCCATTTCAATTGCTACCACCAACTGGAAGTCTTTTGTGGCCTCTCCCCCTATTCAGTTATTAAGCCTTTTACTTCTCTAAATTACTTTGTATTATTGTGTATTTTCTTGTTTGTGCACATAATAACATTTCCTTCTCTTCCCTTCCCTCTCCCCAGCCGAATATAATCTCCTTGAGAGGAAAGGCTATTTCATTTTTTGTCAATGTGTATCCTCAGTATCTAGCATAGTATCTGGCATATGGTAGATGCTTAATAAATGCTTGTTTAATTGAATTCAACAATAGCCATGTTCAAATGGCCTACTTCCAGCTCTGGTCAGTTACCCCAATAGCAACATTTATGCACTTTCCCTAATAACAATAAATATGATGAAGATACTTCTTATACTATGTTACTCTGAAAAAAAAGATACTTTTTGAAAAACATATCTGCTCCAAATATGTAATGAACTAGTATGATCCAAAGATAGGATGCTAATCTTTTCATAATGAATGGTAATGCAGACATACTTAATACAGAGATATTAATAAAACATCTGTGAGCCAAAAGGCTCATACGGTTTTGCTTTAAAATAAGTGTTATAATAGTACAATTTTTCTCAGTTCCTGACATGAGGAATTAATATAGAAAAAATAAAAAATGGGCCCCTTTCACAAATGTTTGCCCAGGATCCCTGTAAGTAGTTGAACCAACCCAGATCCTCATCACTGTCAGCAAGCCCACCAACAAATGTAGTCTAAAACCAGGAATATTTTTTTAAATGTTTGATACTCCCTTAAAAAAAAAAAAAAGATCACTATTCACTTCTAAATGACCACCCTACCCTAAACCCTGAATAGAACCCAACCTTATAACAAAGAAGTACAGTTAAGTCAAACAAATGAACATGTTTGCCATGACTGGCAATGTTTGCCTCATTCCATACTTGTGCGTATAATCTACCTTTTCACTGAGAGGTGGGAGGTATGCTTTACATCAATATGGTGATCAGCAATGCCGGAGGCCTGGTATCCTGATTGGTTCCTTCTTTAGGGGGTGGTAGTTGTGAAAACACATCTAAAATCCTATTATTATCCTTTGATCCAGCAGTGTTTCTATTGGGCTTATATCCCAAAGAAATACTAAAGAAGGGAAAGGGACCTGTATGTGCCAAAATGTTTGTAGCAGCCCTGTTTGTAGTGGCTAGAAACTGGAAAATGAATGGATGCCCATCAATTGGAGAATGGCTGGGTAAATTGTGGTATATGAATGTTATGGAATATTATTGTTCTGTAAGAAATGACCAGCAGGATGAATACAGAGAGGCTTGGAGAGACCTACATGAACTGATGCTAAGTGAAATGAGCAGAACCAGGAGATCATTATACACTTCGACAACGATATTGTATGAGGACATATTTTGATGGAAGTGGATTTCTTTGACAAAGAGACCTGAGTTTCAATTGATAAATGATGGTCAAAAGCAGCTACACCCAAAGAAAGAACACTGGGAAACGAATGTGAACTATCTGCATTTTTGTTTTTCTTCCCGGATTATTTATACCTTCTGAATCCAATTCTCCCTAAGCAACAAGAGAACTGTTCGGTTCTGCAAACATATATTGTATCTAGGATATACTGCAACATATCCAACATATAAAGGACTGCTTGCCATCTAGGGGAGGGGGTGGAGGGAGGGAGGGGAAAAAAAAATCGGAACAGAAATGAGTGTCAATATAATGTAATTATTAAATAAAAAATTTAAAAAAAAAAAAAGAAAAAAAAATAAAATGGGGAGACTTCTACTTGTTAATTTCTCAAGGAAATTTTAGAAATTAATGAAGCCATGTTTTCCAACTCTTTGAAAATCTTAAGTGAATACATTTCTCTTTAATGGGGTTTACTTTAAATAGCACACATATATCATATAGTTACTTTTGAAATATAATTCTTTAAAGAAAAACCACCCCCAAAAAGAAGAAAAAAAGATTGGTATGAATTTCTCCCACTTGTAAACAGCAGAGTTGCTATCATTAAATATGTCAAAATTACTTTAAGAGTTTCTTTCCTTAACCCTGTGAATTTACCAATAACTCAAAGTCTTTTGAAATAAAATATAATTTTCTTAGAAAAAAAAATCCTATTATTAAGACTTTCACAAAAATCATTGACGCCAGGAGTGGTAGTAAATTAAACTAGGATTAGAAATATACTGAGGTTTCTCCACATACGTGCTTATTTTAGAGACTGTAGATCGCAATCTGCAAAAACAAATGCTAGATCTGGAGACAAAGGACCTGGCTTCAAATTCTACTTTCAATACCCAAAGTCAGATCACTTATTCTCTCCAGACCTTAGGGCCTTAGTTCCTTCATGATAAATTGAGGGAATTAGGCTAAATGACCTCTAAAGTCTATTATAGCTCTAGATTTATGATCTTGTGAGCCTCTGACTCTGGCTTTACACTACAACAGAGGAGCCAAATATCTGAGAGGAGGCCAGTCAAATGCCATAACAACCTCACAAGTTGTTTTTTTCTTCTCCTGTCTTCACTGGCATCTATAAATAAACTTCAGAGAGCCCTCGATCTGCCAGCTACCAAATAGTGCATTCTGCAGACAAACATCAACAAGACATGGAGAAGAGTTTGAGAAGACATATACAAGCCATTAAGATATGCTAGATGGGAGCTGTTCTGCAGGTGAGAATATGCCCCCAAAGAATCATAACAGCCACATTCAAATTTGGCATCCTCTGACTCAGTGAAATATGCTTGCTTTGATGGCTCACCTATTAATTTGAAAGCAGTTTTCTTTCAGCATTCTTTAATCAAAACCAAACCAAACCAAACCAAACCAAAACAAAACAAAAAAAGATCAGCTTGTATGTTGCTTGGTGCTCTCACTGGATCTTTCACCTCTGCTTGAGGTTCACATCCAGTTGAAGATTCCAGCTGGAACAGAGATGTGGGTGGGAATGTAGGGTCTGCTGAAGCAAAGGTTTCCACTGGGAGGTCCTTCAGGCCCACGTTGATCTTGGGCTGGTATTTTGACATTGGGCAATTTTAGGAATAGAACCTGGTCTTATGGACATGCCTGTTGGTGAAACATTAGTTCATCTGTCCAAACATTTTCTATTTATGGGGCACAAGCTATGGCAGATCTGGTACCTCGCAAGATTGCCTTTTCACACATGTATTACAGACTTACAGTATGCTTCTGTAAACTAAGATGGTATGATGAAATGATACCTAAATTCTTTCTAGTTACAACATTTTATGAGTCTGTTCCTTTATTCTCACCACTCCCTGCCTCCTACCAACTCTGAATCCAAACACAACTATTACAGACCCTTGGGACCATTCTAAAACTTAGGTCCTTTGAGAATCTCTTATATACACTTGAGACCCACAAGATAATAGACAACAGAAGATCCACCAAGTTGAAAAAAGGGAGAGATGATGTGTTGCATCAATTCTGCTGAGAAAGATCTTCCTCTAAATAGGCGAAATAGCTGCTTACCTAGTATAATTTCAAGAATATAAAGGATGATCCCTTCACTTACCAAAATTTCCCATACCTATTTGATTATGCCTAAAATTTCCTTCCCTACATAGAGAAAAAAAATAACATTTAAATATCATTAGTTGAGGCAACACAGTGATGAATTCACAATAAGGTATAAATAGAGCACAGGATTGCAGAAGGTAACTTGGTGCTTGACAGTAATTGGGAGAGACTCTTAAAAAAAGGAAGGCAGAAGCAAAGAGAAATATCACTATTTCCTTTTCCCCTTAACCTTCTGGGCTTCATAGCTTACCTAACAGAGAGTTTAAATATTAGAGAATGAATAAACAATGCCAAGGCCATAGATCTTCATCTTTTGAGTGGAGCAGGACCCTGACTCTCTCCTCGTATATTTTTAACTCAATAGTGATGGACTTTTTGCTCATTATGAAGATATTTTGTTTCAATTGTGCTAATATAAATTTGACTTTTTATGAAAAGTTTTGCTAGTCCAAGGCAAAAAAACCTTAAGATTCTCCCATTGTAGCCTATTTAGGCTGGCAGTACACTAATTCAGAATCTCTATCCTCATCCCCTTGTTCACCTCCTACCTCTTGTGACTCTTATTTTGCCAAAGACAATCTTTGCCCCACATGTGAAGTTGGAAAATGTCTAATAAATTATTAAGATTTAGGAAGACTTAAAAGATGGTAGCATAATGGGGAATTTGCCTCAAAGTCAGGATGACCAGCTCTGATACTATTTGACCCTGATGTGGTAGAAGTAGTATCTATCTTTTGTAGGCTCAGTTGGTCCTTTAAGGAACCACATGAAACTCCAAATGGAGCCAAACAGCTTTCTTACTCCCTAAAGGACAAAGGGCCCGGCCTAGAGAGAGTTGAAGTCCAAAGTTTTATTGGGAGCACCAGCTGTTCTGGGGGATATGTTTTTTGACTTAGGTTGGATGATTGCCATGGTGACTGTGTAAGCGGAAAGGAGCAACATTTTATCTAAATCAGAATCTTTTTTTAATTTCAGAAATTATGTTATTTTAATTATCATTAAATTTGTTCTTGTTGCATTTTATGGTTCACGTGTCTTTTTGCATTCTAATTCTTATCCTGAATCACTTGACTCTTCTAGTTTAGGCCTGACCCAGAATAATGAGCAAATCATTTAATGATTCAGTTTCCTAGTCATTTCTCTCAATTTAAGACTATAACTTGCTGAACAATTGTTGATCTATATGGGCAGAAACAGTTTTTTTCATTGGAAGTTTCTTATACTAATAGAAAAAAAGATTTAGCTCTTCCTTCAGCCTTCCCAGAAAGTCCTATCCTTCACAAGAATAGCTAGGTGGTGCAGTGAATAGAGTGCTGGGCATGGAGTCAGAAAGATCTGAGTTCAAATCTAGCCTCAGATACTTACTAGCTAAGTGAAGTTGGACAAGTCACTTAATAAAATAAGTAAGAGAAGGAAATGGCAAATCACTCTAGTATCTTTGCTAAGAAAACCCAAAAGTAGTCACAAAGAGTTAGACATGATTTAACAAAAATAATAAAAATCTTTCACAAAGATCTATGAATTTTTGTGAAGATAATTCCTTAAAACACAAAGGAACAAATTTTATAGTAGTATTTCACCTTTGGGGGGATAGTAGGTAGATTTTTCCTGGTATTCCTTAAATAATATCTGCTGTAAGAAATTTCAAAAACCTTTCTTTGGGAATCATCATCATCATTAATTTCCTCTTAATAACAATAATAGTGATTTTAACTAAAGCTAGTATTTATGTAGCACTTTAACATGTTCAAAACTCTTTGCATGTTATTTTAATTGATGTTTTTGCAGATTTTAAAGCAAAGTTGATATTTAGTTAAAGGAATGGCCCATTGTGGCAAAATTCCATTTTTACTTAATAGAATTTTAAAGAAAACTAGTGACCGCATACAAGGAAACTTCCATTGCTAATTTATGTTTGACATTTGTCTGATGTCCCAGAAAAAAAAAAAAAAGCAACTTAGAATCAAAGACTTAGAGATTTTCAACAATAGGAGGGATGTCCAGGATCATCTGGGGAATGATCCTTGAGATGGGAAAACCCTTGAGTTTCAAATCAGAAGTCTCTGGTTCAACTCCTAGCTACTTTCTAGCTGTGTAACCCAGAGCAAGACAGTCTCTCTGGACTTGAGTTTCCTTATCCAGAAAAAAGAGATTTCTGAACTAAATGATCACTAACAGCCCAGCTGTAAGTCCATAATCTTGTGAAATAGTCCCTATGGAGAAATATCCTAGACAAGTTGTCGTTTTACATTTAATTGAAGACCTCCCAGTGAAGGGGTGCTCTCTATCTTCTGATTTCTGGACAGCTCTAAGTGTTGAGAGATATTTCTTCATATTAACTACAATTCCCAAATCTTTGAAATTTAAGAACATAGGGCTTCAGAAATCATTTTGGCTAATTCTTTACTTTGTAAATAAGGAAACAGGGTCCTAAACAGGTTAAGCAGCTTGTTCAAGATTACATCGGTAGGTATTCAAATCTGATTCTTTGGTTCCTAACCAGGTGTGTGCTGGCAAGTGTATAATAATTGGCTTTCTGGGGGAAAGCATACTTTTAAGTTTAAACATTTTCTCTATCACTTAAGTATAGAAATCAGTAAAACAAAAAATCAAGCCCTGTTTTGTAGCATCTGCCAATTTCTAGGGTGTAAATACTTACACTGAAAATTCAACTGAATTGGTTTGAACTGGTTTTAGCAGCCCCCTGCTCCTTTAACATACTCCTTCAATAAGCATCTATCTGTTAACATTCCTTGGTAGAAAGCAGAGCACACTGTTCATGTGTACTGAGCACACAGTTTCTCATGACATGTAAAATGAAGATGTTGAACTTTATCTTCTAAGGTCCCTTCCACTTCTAAATTTATGATCCTATGTTCCTTGCTATCTTTTTTATCTTAAAAAAATTTACTGATCCTCCCAGGACATGATCTGGAGGTTTCTTACCAACTGGAACCTCTCCAATTTATCGATGTCTTTCCTACCAAATAAATTTGCTAATCCAGAGGTTGTCTCACCAAGATTAAATACAAAAGATTAAATCATTTTGTACACTATATCTCTTAATTCAGTCCAATGCAACAGTCATCTGTTAAGCAACTATTATGTAAAAGACAGGTGCTCTAGAGAACTTATTGTTTTATTGATTGCATAGATTCTATAAGAGGTGATGGAGAGGGGCAGCTAGATGACAGTCACTTAGTTCCAACTGCCTCAAGAAAAAAAAAGAGGTGATGGAGAATGCAGATTAAACTTAATTGTTATTCATATATCCCTCTCACTCAGTTGTTAAACATTTACCATCATATCACTGTATGTAAAGCACCGTATTAAGTTGTGTAGTTAAAGTTTTCTTAGGGTAATATAATTTCTACACAAATAAGTAGGAGGAAGGTTGTGGGGGGCTGAAGGAAGATGGGTAAGGGAAGGCTATCTATTGGATATGTCCCATGAATAAAACCTTGAAATAAGGATTCTGAGAAGCAGGGATGAAGAGGGAATGCATTCCAGCTACAGGACTGACTTAGGTAGAATAGCAGATACAACATAGAGTTCCAAGGATGCCTAGCAGTTCCTTTTGACCAAATGTGGTTTGTAGAAGATACTAGAATGAAATAAATCTCAAAAGGTACTTGAGAATTAAATCCTCAAATACCAGATACAGGAGTTGATATTTTATTCTATAGGCAAAGGGGAGTTACAAAAAGTGTATGAGCAGGGGAGTCATGTGTTGAGACTTATGAAGAAATCATAGGATCACAGATTTAGAGTTGGGTGGGATTTTCAAGAGTGGCTAGCCCAATCCCCCTTTTATAGATGAGGAATATAAGTCCCAGAAAAGTTAAAGGACTTTTTTGATTTTATTTATAATAATTTTATATGTGTGTGTATATATATATATATATATGTGTATGTATATATATATGTATGTATGTATATATGTAATAATAAGTGGAAAGGGCAGAATTTTAACTCAGGTCTTTTGATTTCCAAATTGAATGCTCTTTCTTTTTTTTTATTTTTTTATTTTTATTTTTTTAAATTTAAATTTTATTTTATTTAATAATAACTTTGTATTGACAGAATCCATGCCAGGGTAATTTTTTACAACATTATCCCTTGCACTCGCTTATGTTTCGTTTTTTCCCCTCCCTCCCTCCACCCCCCCCCCCCAGATGGCAAGCAGTCCTATATATGTTAAATATGTTGCAGTATATCCTAGATACAATACATATTTGCAGAACCGAACAGTTCTCCTGTTGCACAGGGAGAATTGGATTCAGAAAGTAAAAATAACTCGGGAAGAAAATCAAAAATGCAAATAGTTCACATTCGTTTCCCAGTGTTCCTTCTTTGGGTGTAGCTGTTTCTGTCCATCATTTATCCATTGAAACTCAGTTTTGTCTCTTTGTCATAGAAATCCACTTCCATCAGAATACATCTTCATATAATATCGTTGTCGAAGTGTATAATGATCTCCTGGTTCTGCTCATCTCACTTAGCATCAGTCCATGTAGGTCTCTCCAAGCTTCTCTGTATTCATCCTGCTGGTCATTCCTTATAGAGCAATAATATTCCATAACATTCATATACCACAATTTACCCAGCCATTCTCCAATTGATGGGCATCCATTCATTTTCCAGTTTCTAGCCACTACAAACAGGGCTGCTACAAACATTTTGGCACATACAGGTCCCTTTCCCTTTTTTAGTATCTCTTTGGGGTATAAGCCCAATAGAAACACTACTGGATCAAAGGGTATGCACAGTTTGATAACTTTTTGGGCATAATTCCAGATTGCTCTCCAGAATGGTTGGATTTGTTCACAACTCCACCAACAATGCATCAGTGTCCCCGTTTTCCCGCATCCCCTCCAACATTCATCATTATTTTTTCCTGTCATCTTAGCCAATCTGACAGGTGTGTAGTGATATCTCAGAGTTGTCTTAATTTGCATTTCTCTGATCAATAGTGATTTGGAACACTTTTTCATGTGAATGGTAATAGTTTCAATTTCATCATCTAAAAATTGTCTGTTCATATCCTTTAACCATTTATCAATTGGAGAATGGCTTGATTTTTTATAAATTTGAGTCAGTTCTCTATATATTTTGGAAATGAGGCCTTTATCAGAACCTTTAATTGTAAAGATGTTTTCCCAGTTTGTTGCTTCCCTACTAATCTTGTTTGCATTCGTTCTGTTTGTACAAAGGCTTTTTAATTTGATATAATCAAAATTTTCTGTTTTGTGATCAGTAATGGTCTCTAGTTCATCTTTGGTCTTGAATGCTCTTTCAATTATATATCAACAGATACATATGGGTTAGCTTGGAAATAGGCAAATTAGGAACTGTTGTTATAATTCAGATGAGGGTGATGAGAATTGAACTAGAGTGAAATGGGCTGAAACCGAGTTGATGCACTGAAATCCGAGCACTTAAGGCTAATTACCAATCAGATAATACTCTATTAGCATGTGCTTGGAGAAAGAATGGCCCTGCCCACTACTCTGTGTAGGCTTGATCTGTTGGTGTATAGAGAGATTGGATGGAGGATTTAGAGGGTGGAGTAGGACTAGTGAGGTGGCTCCAGGCAGCAAAAGAAAGAGGAGATTCTTGTGTCCACGAGCTCTCCTCTCCCTTCAATAAAGGATAAAAATCAAGGACGTTTGCTGATCCTGACTCCGGCTGATTTTTAAAGTATCCAGGGTGCTAATATGGTCATTGCATAGAGTCGTGATTATGAGGGTGGAGAGAAAGTGATAGATTTGAGAGATGTTATAAAAGTAGAATGGATGACTTGGCAATTGACTAGACTTGGAGTATGGGGTGAGGGAAGGGAAAAGGTCAAGGATGATGTTGAGACTATAAACCTGGGTAACTGAGAAAACAGTGGTATCCTTAGTAGAAACAAGGGCACATTTGGAATGAGGAAGAATAATGAGTTATATTTTTCAGATATTCAGTTTGAGTTATCTATGGAGCATGCAGGAAGAAAAATCTAAAAGAAAATTGATGCTACATGGCCAGAGTTCAAGAAAGTGATTAGGGTTTAATGCATACTCTAATAACTATCTGTATTAAAGATGATGACTTGATTATGGTGCATGTAGAGAAAAAGAGAAGAAGACTAGGATAGAACCCACAGGAAACATTTATGCTAAAGATTAGAAACAAAGAACAAAGAGAGCATTGTCATGGGAGCCAAGGAGAAAGAGTACTCCAAAGGAGGTCTTGGTATCTAAAGCTATGGAGAGGTCAAGGAGAATGAAGACAGAAAAGGCTATCAAATGTAGTGTTTGAGAAAACATCAGTAAACCTTGGAGAGGTCAATTTTACTGCAGTGCAAATTAAGAATACAAATCAGATTGAGAGGGAAATAGTAAGGAAGAGTGGATACAGATGATATTTCCTAAGAATTTGGGAATAAAAAGGGTTGAGAGATTATAGTCCGAAGAAATAGCAGAACCAACTGCAGAGTTTTGTTTTCTTTTGTTTTAGAGAATAGGATAGAGCTGAGTATGATTATAGGTAGCAGGGAAAGAATTGGTAAAGTAACAGACTGATGAGAGAAAGGGTAGGAGAGGGTGATTGATGGGGCAAGTTTCTGAAGAAGACAGGGGAAATGGGATTGAGGGGACAGCTAGAGGGGATAACCTTGGCAAAGAGAAAGGTTTGTCTATTCTTTAGAGACAGGACAAAAGAATGATAAGTTACAGAGGGGTATAGAAATGGAAGAAAGGGACTCTTCATAGCAGATGGTCCTTATTTTCTTAGTAAAATATGAATTGATGATATATCACAGATATGGGAAGAGAAGGCTTTTAGGACTTAGAAAGGAAAGAAAAAATTGGATGGCCTTAGTTTTTCGGGGTTGCCATTTCACACAACTGATTCATATTGAGTTTACATTCCACTAAAACCCCAGGGTCTTTTTTCACATGAAAATACAGTCCAGCCATATTTCCCCCATTCTGAATTTGTACAGTTGAAACTTTGAACTCAAGTATAGAACTTGATATTTATCCCTATTAAATTTCATCTTATTAGATTTGGCCAACTCTTTTAGCTTGCTGAGATATTTTTGGATCCAGATTCTGTTACTTAATGTCATTCCTCCCAGATTTGTGTCATCTGAAAATTTGATAAGTATGCTTTTTAATGCTTTTATCCAATTATTGGATAAAAATGTAGAATAGAATAGACATAAGTATAAATCCCTGAGGCATTCCACAGGGATATGAGAACAAAAAGATTTAGAGCTAGAAGCATTATAGGATCACCAAGTTATAATTTGAAGGGATCTTAGTGATCATCAAAGTCCAATTCCCTTATTTTCCAGATGAGAAAATTGAGGTCCAGAAAGGTTAAGGACTTAACCAGAGTGACACAGTTATACAACTGGAATTTAAATTCAAGTTCTTGTACTTATATGTCCTTCTTTTCCCATTGCATTAAATGTGATGTTGATATCACTCTATCCAATATTCAAAATATTCATAACAGCAATTTCTAAGGTAGCAAAAACCTGAAAGTAAAGGAGTTATATCATGTAAATATAATGGAATATGTAGTAATTTAGATAATGTAGAAGACATCTATATGCAAAAAGAAAAAACAGAACCAGAGCAATATGTACAATTACCATAATAATATAATGGAAACAACATTAAAAGACATCTGAGCTAAGACTAAATGTGATGATGAGCAGTCCCGGTTCTGGAGGACAGATCATAGATTGTTAGTGTGCAATGTTGCATGCATTGAACCACTCTGCTAAAAGGTGCTTCCTCACTATTTCCATACTTATGTTTGGTTTCATCCCCCAGTTAACTATTTTCCTTACCATACTTCTTTGTTTGGAGATCATTCATCTTGATAGAGAAAATAAAAAAAAAATTAAAGTAGTTCTTTCTTCTCTTCTTTCCCTGTTATTATCCCATCCAGGAACTGTACCCTTTAAATATCAGTCTCTCCCTCTGTAATATTAGGAGGTTGGATTTGCAATCTCTCACATCATTTTCAGTTCTAAAATTACATACATACAAACTGTAAATTTTGTCAGATTTAATCTATTTTTAGAATGCTCCATACAAGGGATATTGGAATATTATATATTTATTCTTTTTGCATAATCAGCTTGTGAAAATGGGAGTTATAATATTTGTATTATCTATCTCATAGGGTGTTGGTGAAAAAATGTTGTATTTATTTTCATTTAGCTTGTTTCCCTTTTTTGAACATGACTTTTAAAAATATAAGTTGGGCCATGATTTCAATGCATCAGTCTTTTTATACATCTTTCCTTCCCCTGCAGCTAAGTGGCACAGTGAATAGAGTGCCAAGTGTAAAGTCAGGAAGACTCATCTTTGTGAGTTCAAATGTGGCTAGAAATACTTACTACTCTGAGCAAGTCACTTAACTCTATTTACCTCAGTTCTTCATCTGTAAAATGAGCTGGAGAAGGAAATGGCAAACTGCTCTAGTCTCTTTGCCAAGAAAACCTAAGTGAGACTATGAAGAATCATATAAAACTGAAACAACTGAACAAGAATAACAACAGCCCTCTCTTCCAACTAGAGTCACATGTTGGAATTTTAGTCCAGCATCTTCACCAACTTATCTTTTCTCTGAACTCTTTGAAATCAGCTTTCTCTATTTAGGGTGTATATTAGCCTATCCCTGACTTTGTCTTCCTTATTATTTTTTGTAAAGGGCTGAAATTCTGAAAAAGGGGTGCTTGATTCAGACAACTGAGCACTTAAGGCTAATTACCTATTCAACATAATGCAATGACTCTATTAGCATATGTTTAGAAAAATGGTTCTTCTCATCATTGGTGCTGGCTCAATGTTTGGGGTTAAGATACTCATAGGCAAGGATTAGAGGGTGGGGGGAGAGGCCAGAGACTCACTTTGTGCAGAATGAGAAGGAGAAAGGTGGAGATTCTGGACTCCAGAATTGAGAAGAGATCTTTGGCAAAACTCCTGGCAGTTCACCTGCTTCTCCCCCTAAAGACCAAGGACTTTTATTTATCCTGACTCTGGCTGATCCTCAGATCTCCAGGGAGCTAGCCCGGACATTATAATTTATGTACCTACCTAATGTGGTCTGGTTTTTTTTTTTTTTTTTTTTCTGATTATGTCAGATCATTTTCAGTAATCAGTTCCTCTATATGTATGAGAATCAGGTCCAGGAGATTAGTGCCAAACCCTTCAGTGTTTCCCCTCCACACATAGCTATCATTTATATTCCCTTTGGAAGAATGAAATTATACTACTAACTGATATTTATAAATTCCTTGTAAAATTAGGAGAGAATTAAATGTATGTAATCTTATTTGATATATATATACACACTCAAACATATATACATGTATGCGTGGATGTGCATGTTTGTGTGATCTCATTTGATCCTCATAACAACTTTGACAGGTAGGTGCTACATTTATCAGTCCTGGTCACAGACTAAGTGCTAGAGACAAGACTCAAACTGTCTTCCTTAACTCCAAGTCTGACAGAAAGGGAAGGCTTCTGAATTGCCCCTCACTCTTCGATTGTGTCTATAGAAGGCTTGTGATTTGCTTCTGGAATTTATCTTTCCTTTCTTTCTTCTATTTGGGTAGTAAGGAAATGTAGACAGAGGATAGTCCATTTTCTCCAAGAAATGTACAGTGAAAAGAAGAAAAATAGGAAAACAGCTTGAATAGGGCTCATTTTTTTTAAGAATGAGGAAGGAAGGAAAAGGAAAAAAAAAACATTTTTTAAGTGACTACTATGTTCCAAGCACCATCCTAAGTGCCTGGAATATCATGTCTTTTGATCCTCACAACAATCCTTGGAGACAGGTAGGTGCTATTAGTGCCTTGATTTTACAGTTGACATAACTGAGGTAGAGGAAAAATGACTTTCCCAGGATCACACAGCTAGAAGCTGAAATTTGAAGTCTTTCCAATTCCTCATGCAGTGTTCCATCTGCTATGCCTCTTAGCTTGGGGAGAAATGAAAGTGTAGGTTGCAGGAGTCAGTAATCCAAAATGTCTAGTACATAATTGGTGATATGGTACTGAAGCTCAGAGGAGCGTCTGAGGCTGGGTGTGTAGATGTGGATTATCGGCATAGAAATGATCACTATAGACATAGGGAGTGATGAAGTCACTAAGACTATGGAGCAAGAAGATAAGAGAACCTAGAAAAGAGCTTTGGGGAACACTAAAGCTTTTGGGGAGTAAGATGGATGGTGAGCCAGCAAGGGAGACAGGCTGGATAAGAAAGGGAGGAGAAGAAGGAGAGAGAAGAGACACAAAGACACAAAGATAGAAGCAGCTTCTATCACAAACTAATGTAGTGTCTTAGAACGTATTTCACAAGTTTTTTTTTTTTTTTCTTTTTTTTCTTTTCCTCTTTTATGTCATTTGTTTGACTTCATAGAATTACAAACATTAGGCCCGGTGAAGACCTTAGAAATTGTGATTACCAACATTGTCTTACCAACGAAGAACCTTTTTCCAGAGAGAAAATGACTTGCCTAGATACAAACAACTGTTAAGCTTCAGTTACAATTTGTATTGAGATCTTCTGATCCTCAATGTTACCATGTCACAAATTTTTCTCTAGAATGGGTTCTCTTCTGATCACTCTCCTTTATTACTTTGTGGCCAGTATTTATTTACTCCCCCTCCTCTATTTATACTCTCCCCCACCAATGGCTAAAATTTGTTCCCTAGTAGAAATTTAGACATCTTTGAGTTTCTTCCTGGCTCCTGAAACCTTTCTATAGTAGCTTGCCAATTTCCATTTTTAATGGAAAACTTTTTTTTTTTTTTTTTAGCCCTAACCCATTCTATAAAAGTAGGATTCTGATGTATTAAAACCAGATACTGTGAGAGTTGGAAGGGATCTGAAACATCATCTACTCTAATTCCCATATTTTACAAATGATGACATTGAGGCTCACAGTGACTATAATGAATACAGCTGAATCACCAAATTCTACATACATTCTAGTTGTCATTATTATTCATAAATCTCAATGATTAAAAGACACAGCAAGTAGCAAAGGCTGCATATGTAATATAATGAAGCACTGTTTGGGGAAGAATTAACTGGTGCCTATGATCAGGATTTGAAGGATCAGGTCCTAGGTCTTAGACTTCAATGAATACATTCAAACCCCTGGAGTGTCTGTTCTACTATTTAGAGCTAATGTAGGAGAAGAGACTTTTATTTACCTTTGGCCCCAGGCTATCGCCTTCCACTATTTTCTAAACCTTCACAGATCATAGAAACCTTATTAAATCTGCCTACCATGACTCCTAATCTTTTGTGTTTCATGAACCAGTTGGTTCCTTGAATTCAAATACATGTTGTATTTTGATCCTAATTACCTATCCCCCCTTTTTAGTTACTGTCACAATAATTGGATGCCATAGGCTATTATCTGCTTCCTCTTTCCTTTCTATTCCCTATCTTTACACACTCCAGACCACAAAGGTGCATTTTCCAAAATTTGTTTGTCAGAATCTAATAAAACAGAATAAAATCATTAGAAATGTAGGTTAAAAAAAAAGAAGTCCTTTGCTGCATATGAGATACTACTTAATTTCAAAGCTATTTTATCTGGCTATACTTTGTCAAATCTAGCTTTGTTCATCTTGATTATTATCTACAGACCAGTTTTCTTTGGGGAAATTTACTTACTTGGACACAGGTAATTGCAAACTCTTCTGTCAATTTCACAGTTCTTTAGGCAGTCAAGAAATCTCTTCCTTTAAGGATAGATCCTTTGTATTCCTTTCATGTAACTAAGTTGCTACAAGGCAAATTATATACCTCTCCCTTGGATCAAAGTGCAAACAAAGAATTATAAATGATATTCTCATTTCTACGGAAGGATTTCAATCATTTCAAAAATCAGAAAGGATTCAACCTAACACAAATTGCCCACCAAATGAAAAGAAAATAATTCATATAGATAGGTGTGTGCATACATACATGCATATATATGTGCATGTATGTATATATAATTTGATTTTAGCATATAAATATATGTATATACATATGATTTGTTTTAATATGTAAAATGTCATACAAAACACCCCATAAGAATATTTATTTCAGAATGTTTGCTTCAGTATCAGATAATTTTCCATAGAAAAGAGACCTCTATCAATTATTAATGGTCCACACATAGTTAGGATTTCACTTGGTCTTACTTTAACTTTTTTTTTTAACCCTTCAAAGCAGAAAGTAGCAAGAAGGTTCATATATCTGAACAAATACCGAAGTTTTATGGAAAAACATTATCCCTGAACTCTGTTCTGACTCTAAAATGCTGCTATTACCCCTGGATAAAATTTGGACCTCAAGGAGAGTTGTCAGGATCTCCCCCAGGATGCTGATCCTGATAGACTCCATAAACCATAGTTTCTACTGGAACTGGGGGCAAAAAAAATGCTATCACTTGGGGAGATGTTGACAAGCGTTCAAAGTGTGTTATTAGCTCTGTGTTTGCTCTGGCTCCAGCTTTTCCCCTTTCTTTTTCCCCAAAACAAACGTTGGCTGGACTCCTGGGCTCATTAAGCAGCCTTCACAGAATAACTTAGCATATAAATGCTCTGATATCTGTTAAGTGCACTGTTTATTTTACCTTAGGGTCCTTGTGTCAAATTAATTACACTTAGAAAATTTCCAGACCATTCTCTTTCCAAGCTCATGTACATGCCGCCTTGATATGTGCTGCAACCCCTCTCCTGGAAACTCTCTATATGAAACCCAAGATATATTATAGTCCCCCATACTATTCGGAACACATGGAATCTTTGGGAATGCTGTTGATTTCAAGATTTAATGCTTTTCCACACTCTTTGAGAGCCAATCCTAATTTAAAGTAGCCTCAATAAATAAAGAAATCAGAAGTCCACATAAGAACTAATCATAAGAACCAAATAACTTATTTCAGCCTTAGTATGCTGGAGAGTCTAAACAGGCACATCCTAGACATCAATGCACATAAAGCTCCTTTTCCACACTTCTAATTCTATAAAATTCTCTTTCCTAAGTGATGGCAATTTAGATCTCTCTTCCCTCCTGAGTATAAATGATTTTAGGAATATTATGAAGATTTTCAATTCTGTCAAATACTACACAATCCAGGTTAAACTTGAAGTTGAGACCATGATCCAAAAAAGCATGCAGTCTTAGATTATATTTGGTGAACAATATATGTTCTTTCATCATCTACTTAGAGAAAGCAAGACCTGACCTGCAAAATAAATAAATAAATAAATAGAAATATAAAAACAAAACAAAACGAAACAACACAACAACAAACGACCAGATGTTCAGGCTTGCAATGTTTGGCAAGGTATCAGCAAAAAGTCACCGTTGAATTTCAAAATTCCAAAACAACTGGAATAAAAATATTGTTGTAGGCTCCATTTAATAATAGCTCTCAGCCAGGTGGCAGAGAGCACTGGGCCTGAAATCAGGAATATGTGAGTTCAAATCCAGCTTCAGATACTAGTTGTACAACTCTGGACAATTCACTTAATATTGTTTGCTCATCTGTAAAATCTGAATAGGTAAATGGTAAAAAAGACTCCTGTATCTTTGCCAAGAAAACCCCAATTGGGGGCAGTTAGTGCAGTGGCTAGAGCACTAGCCCTGAAGTCAGAAGAAACTGAGTTCTTATGTGGCCTCAGTCACTTAACACTTCCTAGTTGTGTAACCCTGGGTAAGCCACTTAACCCCTATTGCCTCCTCCTTCCTCCCCTCCCTCCCCCCCCAGCCATGAATAAAAAAAGTAATAAAAAAGGAAACTGCAAATGTCACAAAGATATGGACACCACTGAAAGGCTGAACAATAGTAGCATTTATATAATGCTTTAAGGCTTGCAAAGCATTTTCTAAATATCTCATCTGATTCTTAAAACTCTGTGAGGTAGGTGCTGCTATTATCTCCACTTTACAGATAAGAAAAAGACTGAGTGAGCTTCAATGGCTTGCCCAGCCTCAGATTCATCTGGCTAGTGTCTGAGACTAGATTGGAAACTAGGTCTTTTTGACTCTAACTCCAGTGCTCTTCCCCACTATGACATTTAGTCATTAAATTCACCTCTTCGGGACACAATAAAATTCAATTCAATTAAACAAACATTTAACATTTATGCTATGAATAGATCAGCAAAAAGGCACTGGAGGATACAAAGAGAGAAACACAAGAGTTTCTCCCATTAAAATACTATATTCTACTCGGGGAAAGTCAGGGAAAGATATAACATGAGCAGAGATGAGTAAATAAAAGATAATTTGAGGAGAAAGGGAACACTAATCACTGGGGACATCAGAAAAGACTTCACATAGAAGGCAGTTAGTTACCTGATCTAAAACTTAAAAGAAGTTAGAGATTCTAAGAAGTACAGGTGAGGGAGAGAAAATATTCCAGGGATAGGGACTACTACTGTAAAGAAATGGAGAGGGAAGGTGACTTGTGGAATTTGGACTGTGAGAAGGGGAATAAGATGAATATAGAAAGATAGATTGGGTCTAGAATTTCAAGGACTTTAAATTCCTGGAGTTTTATGTTAGAGCCAATAAGGACACTGAGATTTTAAAGGCATGGTAAGATCTATCTGAGGAATGTAAATTTGGCAGATTTGTGAAGGTAAGATTGTAGAGTGAAAAAGTGGAGGCAGGGAGACTAATTTACAGCAATAAGGCAAGAAGGGTTGATTGGACTCAGAGCAATGGCTCTGCAAATCAAGAGAAGGGAATGGATGTGAGAGCTGTTGTGCAGGTAGAATTGGGAAAACTTGACATTTGATTGAATGTTAAGAGTGAGGGAGAGTGAAAAATTAGTTGTTCTCTGGGATGACTTCTTTAGACATGAGGAATATTCCCCAAACCTACTGGTATTCCATAATGTCATTATCCCTGTCATTATATACAAGAGGTATAATGACCTCTTGCTCAATCAATAGCCATTGATTGAGAAATTTTGCTAAAGTACATTACTGAATTCTTTGGGGCATACAAAGAAATATAAACTATGTGACTGTTATCAAGAAGCTTCTGATTAGGATAGCTAGATGACATAGTAGATAGCGCACCTGTCCTGAAGTCAGCAAGATCCGAGTTCAAATCCAGCTTCAGACACTTAACACGTAGTAGTTGTATGACCCTTGGCAAGTCATTTAACTCCAATTGTCTAGCACCCAGAAAAAATATTTTAAAAAGAGCTTCTTATCTAATTGAGGAGACAAGATATATGTGTGCATATATATATATATATATATGAAATTGCAAATTTATAATAAAAAGTTTTTTTTTAACTATAGGTATTTTAAATTACTGTCATTCTTTGGGGTAAACAGTTGATTAGGTTCACTACCTACTCAATAAAATAGCATTTCTTGTGTTTTCCAAAGTTTTTCAAACTTTTAGTGAATATCTGCCATTGAACTTTTCTCTTTGCTGCTTTTTCTTTATCAGATGGTTGATTGCATGATGATGAAAGAAGAGGAATAGAATTTTGTTTGTGGTCAGGATTAGGGGGAATTCAGATCATAGAATTATAGCATTATATTATTGAAGTCTTTAAGAGATCTTAGAGATCATATATAACTCATCTAGGATAGCTGGTCTGTGAGCATGACTCAAGAGATTTAGATAACAGAAATGTCTAATAACCAGAGGCTGTAAGAGACCCAGAAAGGTGAAGGAGTTGCTCAGAAGTACAAATAGGTTAGTCTCATTATTCCTAGTTCAGATCTCCATACCATAACATGGGACCTCTTTCCTTCACTCTTCCCTCATTTTCAGCTTGTCACTCTTATAGAATGTAACAATATTTTTTAATCATGGAGATGAAAGTTTCCCCTGTGCCCCTGTTACTGAGTCCTTTGAGGAGTCAGGGCTGTGTCTCCTACAAACTCTAGGTAGCCAACATTTCATTTCTGTGTTCTCCGCAATGTAATGATTGAAATGACTTAGAAGCTGGAAATTTGGGTTGAAAAGATAGCTTGGTGGAGGTGATATGTCCAATCACTAGAGCAATTGAAGAGTAATTTAGTCTCTGACTCTACTTATTCCTGCCCCTTCCCAGCCCTAGGATGTGCCCTCAGACTGAGCTAGGTGGCCTGGGAAACAAACATGGGATGACCACACACAGAGTTGTTCCCCACATTGTGGGGGGGAGGTGGGGAAGAAGGGAGGGTTGGTGGGAGCAAGGAAGGAGGAGAGGGTAGGGAGGAGCAGCTATTTTCCCCGCTCTATGAACTCACATAGGGACTCCCTCTTTAAGTTTATGACTGCTCACTTTCCCCCTCCCCCTGCCCCTGCCACCTCTCCCACATCCCCTGACCTCCCACCTTTGAGAAAGATTTGGGCTCATTCATTTAGAATGTGGTCCAAACTCTCCTGAATGTCCAAATGTGAACCAAAGCATGTGTTTGTAATCTCTGGCCCTGCATCTTTAAAGTGTCGCCAACACATACCATTCCCTCTTCTGATGTACTCTTTAAAGCTGAATAGGTGTCTAGTGCATCCTGTGAAAACTAAGACATTTTCCATTTGCTTCTGGCACATGAAGTTGAGCTGGATTCCCAGAAATCCCTTTCCCCTGCCCTAACCGCCATTGTTCCACTAGATACTTTTTCCATTTGCTTTTTCCTTAAGATGCAGACCACCTATTGATGCATGAATGCCATCACCATCATGGAGAACCAGGAAAATCTGAGTATTTCTCAGGAATATTTGCAAATTGATGACCACATAGGGCATTCAGCTGATCATTCAAAAAGCCATTCTGAATGGAGTAGTAAGGTGAGGATGAAAAATCAATGTTATAGAAAATTATACTTGTCTTTACCAAATCTTTCTCAAGTATATGATTTGTTCAACTTGAAAGATGGTTTATATCTTAATATCTTTCTCCTCTTGAGTTCTTTTTAAAATAGGTGACTTAGAGTGCTAATGATGCCTTTCAATATTATTATTGACCACAATGAGGAAGGCAAAGAATTTAAGCTGTTTCCCAGAGTAAGAATAAATTTGTAATTCTGAAGGTGAGGATATGGATCATGTTTTGGAAGAAAGCCTGGATTTGGCTCCAGGAGGATAAGAATTGGAGTTCTTGGTTTGATGCAATACTGCCTGTAAATTAAGAGTCTCACAGGCCACCTAACTGATAGCCTGATCATCAGTTTCTGATACTCAGTTTCCTCATTTATGAATTAAAAACTATGTCTCACAAGGATATTGTCAAAATCCAGTGAGATACCACACATACTATACTTTTCAAGGCTTATATAAATACTAACTCTTGCAGCTAGATGGTCCAGCACATGGAATGCTAGTCCAAGAGTCAGGATGACCTAAGTCCAGATCCATCCTCAAATGCTTACTGACTGTGTGACCTTGCCAGGTCATTTAATCAGTATTTGCTTCAATTTCCTCAGCTATAAAATGGGGATAATAATATTACCTACTTAATAGGGTTTTTATGAGGATTAAAAGTTTGCAATGTTCTTTGCAAGACTTGTAGTGTTAAGAAAATATTAGCGATGATTATCAATATCCTTTAGTCAGATGATTAAGGGACCATAAAAATATGATCATCTTTGGTCCAGCCTGACAGTCCACTCTGCTTTTATTGAGAACATGAGAAAAGGTGTGTTTGGAGATCTTTAGTCATACTACTGACAGATTACTTCTGATAGAAGTACACCTCAGGAGCCTAAAGGGGTACAATACAAGTATACAGATTATATTTTCTGGATTTCTTCTTGCCTCAGCCTAACTTCTCCTAAGCTTCAGACTTGTGGACCTGTTATTATTCATACAACTTATTTTTTTTTGTCCTTGATGAATGTGTTGGTTATAATAAATGTCCTTTCTTTATTCTTCCCTCTTTATAGCTTGCAGATGTTGGTAGGTAAGATTATTGGGAGCTACTATAAAGTATTTTCTTGGGAATGTCAATCCCATTTGTAAAAGGTTGAATTCCCACTTTGATTAAAAAGTGATCCAAAGAAAACATTAAGCCCAAGCAGCATTGCTCCAGTGTTTCAGGCTGTCATTCTAGAAGGGAAAACACTACATTTAAGAAATATTTCTCACCTGGCCACTTTTACTGAAAGAAATCTTGAGAATGTGGTCTTTTTTAAATTTTTTTTAGTGGATTTATGAGAAAAAAGGAGGAACTCTGTGATCTTGACTGACACTGTAAATAATGAGGGGAATATAGAATTTTCCCATTTTGATCAATGGGTGTCTCATTTCCCTCTTTCCCTCTCCAATACCACGGGGCAGCTAAGGGATATTCTGGAAAGCACCTAGGTATTGTAGTGAACTTAGCATCAAGAAGACCTGGGTTCAAATGCTGCTTCAGACATTCACTCACTGCATTAACTTGGGCATATCACTTATTCTTTCAGTCCAGTTTCTTCTGCTATAAAATGAAGATGATAATAATAGCATCTCCTTAATGAGGATAATAATAGCACTTACATAATAATAATGTAGGACTGCTCTGAGAAGCAAATGAAATGATATATGCATCAATATGCATTGTATTTTGCAAACTTCAAATGCTATGCATTTTGAATATCCTTCTGTTTATTTTCCTAACAAAGTATATTCATTATAGGATAACTCATTTTCTGCATGAAGAGTTTGATGTTTCTTATATGTTTTGTCCTAGAGTATTAGAACATACACAAAAAGAGATATATACAACAAGGTACCATTTGCTGAAGAGGCTGACTTTATATCAATTTCTAAAGTTTCTTCTGAGATTGAAGCAATGAAGCTTCATGCACCTAAATGTAGGAACCTGAAGCCAAAGTCAGACTGTCTGAAATGAATAGTGAGATTTTGCCAGATGGGGTCACTCTTACAATGCAATGCAGCCTTGTCAGCTCTACTGAATGTTGACCTCACATGCTCCTTTCTCTCTTTTCCTTTTATTCCCTTCCTGGTACCACCTTTCTATTTCACATAATTCTGTCTCCTCATCTCATTGTATACTACTAGGTTCCCAAATTCTGGGCCAAGAAAAGTCAGGTTGAAAAGGTTTTATTTAAGTAGGGTCCTGTGATAGAAGGAGTCAGCTTTCTGAGAATCAGCTCAGCTAAGTGCAGGACAGACCCAGGACCAGTAGGCTAGACACTAGGTCACAGGTGTTTGGGGAATAGTAACTCACTAAAGATAGCAAAACACACAATGTCCATTAATCTGGTTTGGTCCCTTATGTTCCCTTATGTTAAGGTCACTAGGATTCTTAACATTTTTTGTTTTTTGTACCTCTTTAGTAGTTCACTAAAATCTATGGAGCCTTTTTCAATATAGTCTGTTGCCTATATTCCTAATTGAAGGAAATACCAAATTTTAATTAAAAGTTACTAAAATTAAAGATGTAATTTGTTTTCCATCCAAATTCACAGCCTCCCTGAAATCTTCCCATCCATGGATCAGAGGATAAACATCCCTGCCAGAGAAGAAAGTAGAAGAGGGCACACACACACACACACACACACACACACATTGAGACATCTCTAAATTCCAACTTAGCTACTGGTAATACATATAAATCCTTGTCCAATTATCAGTTGGTGGAAAAGCTCCCAGAAGTTTTGAATCCTATCAATCTTGACATTCTTACTATAAATGAAATCAGGAAATTAAGATAATGACCTTTCAGTGAAACAAACAGTACATTATAAATGAGGTATAAAGAAGGAGAACGGTATAAAAGATATCATTAGAGAAATATGACCTGGAAAAAACAATAACAATTAATGGACAGCCATGGGGCCCCAAGGTTATTTTTGCAATTTCAAGAGAGATTGAAAAAAATTTCTTCTTCCTCCCTCTACCTTGGGTGAATCTGTGGTAACACATCATGGAAGGATATGAATGGGCTTTACCTGGGATGCCTCAGTTAGGTTGCAATGTACATATTTAGAGGAAGTATCCATATTGATGAGATCTCCCTTTCCATCCACTTTTGCAAAACCAGAGGGGAGAAATTTAACTCAAATTTGGGAAGTATTTTATGTCTAGATTTCTTAAAATTGCATTTTTTATTCCCCATCCGGTGTTCTTTTTTGTTGGTAAAGCATTTGGCTAATCAACAACCTTGCAAGAAGGGAGCTCAGATTGAAGGGAGGTCAGCTTTAATTTCTCTTTAATTTAGCAAGAATAAAGTCTAAAGGGAAGAACAAGGTAAAAAACAAATTGAATTTAGTTTATTGATTATCTCTTCAGAGTTGTATCTCAGTTGCTCCAGAGTACAGAATGCTTTTTCTGTGTTCTTCTGAAAATTTATTAAGGTATCAGTTCTTTAGAATTTAATTTATAAAATTGTGGCATACATTATCTCTTTATGCCAGAAGAAAGGAATCAATAGACAACTCCCACACTCAGCAGCCTTACCTCCAGCATTTAAAGTCCTACTGCCACCTTCAGGATAATGGAGGCTCTCTCAGAGTTTGCTATTCCCATAGGCTAACATATATCCTAAGGAATCCCATCTTAGAACATAGCTAAAATTTCCTCACTGCATGATAAAGCCATTTTTATCTAGTCATACTTTGCTCTGATGACATCTTTTACATGACTTCTCTTGCCTGAATCTCTGTTGGTAATGTGTTGTAGCCCACTTATGGCTACCATGCCTATTACAGCATTATTGTGAAAATTTGATGAAACATAGATGCTCCACCAGTACCCATCTACTGTATTATTTACATGAGACCCTGTGAATTGAACTCAATGGCATTGTTTTATCTGGCATCGTTTTGCTAGAACAGTAGTGATGATGGGGTGGAGTGATGTCTATAAAACATGGATATTTAGTCTTAGTATATCATATCATGCATTAGGGGGGATGAGAAGGGTCAAGAATGAAAAGAAACACAGAGCTAAGGATTTTCCTTCTGTTTTCAGGACTATTGAGTTAGCTCTTTAAAAAACAAAGTTTACTGCAGAATCCCCCTACTCTCTGTTATTCTCCTTTGGGACTACATATGTAAGAAATATTTTATATATACACACATATATATATAATATACGTGTCTACGTAATACATAAAAAATATGTCATGAGTAGCATGAATTGACATGAACTGAGATATAGTCCACCTTTACAGAGAGCCATGCCAGAACTTTCCAGTATTCTAGCTGAAGAGAGGGAACATTAGCATCCAGGATAGCTAAATCTAGGTGATCTTTCCAGTCTCCAAGAAGGATATATCCATCTGCCACCCTTCCAATTTCTCTAATCTAGTTTACAATTCTAAGGAGCTCAGGAAATTCTAAGGAGCTGATTTCCTGATTATGCTCATAGAGGACAAGTCTTTTTTTTTTTTTTTAATAACTTTTTACTTACAAATATATGCATAGGTAAATTTTCAGCATTGACAGTTGCAAATCCTTTTGTTCCAATTTTTTTCCTCCTTCCTCCCACCCTTTCTCCCAGACGGCAGGTTGATCAATACATGTTAAATATGTTAAAGTATAAGTTAAATGCAATATATGTATACATGTCCAAACAGTTATTTTGTTGTATAAAAAGAGTCAGACTTTGAAATAGTGTACAATTAGTCTGTAAAGGAAATCAAAAATGCAGGTGGACAAAAATAGAAGGATTGGGAATTCTATGTAGTAGTTCATAGTCATCTCCAAGAGTTCTTTCCCTGGATGTAGTTGGTTCAGTTCATTACTGCTCTATTGGAACTGATTTGGTTCATCTCGTTGCTGAGGATGGCCACGTCCATCAGAATTGATCATCATATAGTATTGTTGTTGAAGTAAATAATGATCTTCTGGTCCTGATCATTTTACTCAGCATTAGATCATGTAAGTCTCTCCAGGCCTTTCTGATATCATCCTGCTGGTCATTTTTTATAGAACAATAATATGAGGACAGTAGTCTTTAATTCACATGCCCTTTGTACCAAAAGCTAATTATCCAAAAGACCATCATAAACTGTTAGTAAATCCCTTTATTATAAACAAAAGTAGCAAACAGAATCAGAAAAATTATACATATTAGAATTCACCAAAGAATGCAAAAGAATAAACAAGATTTTTAGTTAAGAATGAGATAAAATTTTAGCTTATATCAACAGGAAAAATGTTTTCTCTAAGGAATTTGGTTTTAGTAGTTTCTGGGGTTGTAGATTTTAAAGGTCAAGGGATATGATGAGTTTATTTTTTTATATATATCGTCAGCTTTAGGACTCTAGTGTATCATTAAAAGTCTGTTCTTTGCTTTTCTTTCAACCCATTTCTTGTGAGGTTCTCTCTTGATGTGTCCTCCAGCAATTTCTCTTATGCAAGTATATAGTATTGTGTTCAGCATTCTCTCAGGCAACTATGATTCATATTCTTGTCTACCAAAAGGGAAAAGATGCTGAAAAAATGGATCTAGCAGATAAAGAGAAAGTTTTAAGAAGATAAAATCAAAACTATATATAGTCATATGAAAAATCTCTATGTCAGGGCTTCTTTTTACATGACTTTGGTAAATAGGTATATAAAAGACATATACAGATCAAACATTTACTAGTGATAAATCATAAAGAAATTTTTAAAAATAATTTTTTGGCATGCATGTAATTTTACCATTTATGGTATGCAAATATGCATACTGATGAGATGGGTGTGCTTATTTATTTTTATGTAAAGAATTTGTTGCATCTCACCTTCAGAAGCTACACTGAGTGCACAATCATCTGAAAACAAACAAAAAAAAAATCATGCACCCTCACTCCCTCCACTTTAGTTTTGTCTTGTAGTCTTTTCAAGTTGAAGAATTTACCATCAATGTGGTAGCTGACTTTGATTTCATGTTTGTCCTTACTAAAGGCATTTGACAACATAGCATCATGCTAAAAAGCATAGGAGCAAAGATGCAATCTTATTTCACTCCATTGGTGACTAGGAAAGCTCGAGAGCATTGTCCACTGTCCAGAACCTGGGCAAGCAGGTTATCATGAAATTGACATACTATACTGATGAACTTATTGGGGCAACCAAATTTTGACACAATTTTTCATAAGCTCTCATGACTAACAATATCAAAAGTCTGAAGGTTATCTGGCAGGATAAGATACCATACAACAATGTCCTTTCTCAAACTAAATTGCAAAGTATTCCAATTCCACAGCAATAGAGCACAACTCCATTGGGCTGGCCACATTGATTAAATGACAAATGTATGCTTGCCAAAAAAGATTATTTTATGGAAAACTCACACTTGGCAAGTACTCACAAGGTGGTCAGAAAAAGCAATAGAAGGATACCTTCAAGGTCTCTTTTATGGACTTTAGAATTGCTTATATGACATAAGAGACACTGGCACAGGACTGCCCAGCATGGAGTACCCTTATCAGAGAAGGTGTTGTGCTCTATGAGCAAAGCAGAATCGATTTAGCACAGAGGAAATGTGAGATATGCAAAATTAGAAAAGTCATTCCACATGTTCATAGGAATTATTTGTGTCTGATGTGTGACAGCATTCCAAACTTGGACACACTGTGACTCGACTTTAACATGGTGATATCATTTTGGTCCTCTTCAAGAATGAAGGACAACAACCCACCAACTAACATAAAGAATTAAATCTTGGTGGTTTCAGAAACCTTTTACTATTGCTAAATTTTTCACAACCCCCATATCCAGTTATATGACCCCATGTGGGACTGCAAACTACAGCTTAAGAATTTTGCTCTAAAACATTCCTGATTAGGGAAATGCAGCTTAAAACTATTCTGAGGTACCACCTCCCACTTATCAGGTTGGCTAACATGATAGAACAGGAAAATGACAAATATTGGGATTGTAGAAAAATAGGTACATTAATGCATACTGGAGAAATTGTGAATTGCTCCAATCATTTTGGGAACAATTTGGAACTATGCACAAAAAGTCATCTGACTTTACATATTCTTAGACCCAGCAATACTACTACTAGGTCTATATTCTAAAAAAAATCAAAGGAAAAGAAATATGTATTCTATATATCGTCAGCTTTAGGACTCTAGTGTATCAATTAAAAGTCTGTTCTTTGCTTTTTTTTCAACCCCTTTCTTGTGAGGTTCTCTCTCTTGATGTGTCCTCCAGCAATTTCTCTTATGCAAGCATATAGTATTGTGTTCAGCATTCTCTCAGGCAACTATGATTCATATTCTTGTCTACTAAAAGGGAAAAGATGCTGAAAAAATGGATATTTAAAACAGCTCTTTTTGTGGTGACAAAGAATTAGAAATTGAAGGCATGTCCATCAATTGGGGAATGGCTGAACAAGTTGTAGAATATGATCGTGATGGAATACTATTGTTCTATAGTGCATTTCTACACTACAAGTCTTCTATAAGCCAAAACTAAAGTGGAGAAAGTGTTGGCTCATTTCTATAAGAAATGATAAAAAATCTGGAAAGACCTATGCAAATTGGTGCAAAATAAAATGAGCAAAATAGCAATATTATATTGATGATTGGTGATCATTTAAAAAAATGATCTGACTTATACTCTGATTACAATGATCCAAGACAGTTCCAAAGGACTCAAATGATGAAAAATGTTATCTACCTTCAGAGAAAGAACTGATGAACTTTGAGTTCGTACTTTCTTTTTCTTTGTTTCTTTTGCAACGCTGCTAATATGAAAACATATTTTGCATGGTCTCACATGTACAATTTATATCATATTGTTTGCTTTTCAATAGGTGGGAGGGGGCTGGAGGGAAAGAGAGGATTTGGAACTCAAAATTTAAAAAAATAAATGTTATAAATGTATATTTTTTTAAATCATAGAAAAGCAACTTTGGCTCTGAAAAAAGAGTCTGAATATATTCTCTTTAGTGGATTTTATTTTCCATTGGGAAGATGGTCACTTGAAGTTAAGATTTCTAATTCTTTTCAATTCAGTTTTCTGATTCTTTTAGTTAGTGATATGATTGTAAAGATGTAGTCAGCTATAGAATATTGCTTGTGAAAGCCCCATTACTCCTGTTTTTACATTTTTATTAGTTTCTCTAAATACTCATATAGCTTATTCTTCTAAAGATTTTATGGAGATAAGAAAGTAGACATATGGTTGTTAGTTCTTTATATTCTCTTAAGGATTAATGCTAATGTTCTGTCACCTTCTGTATGGATCTCCTTTGCCTTATTTGCTTCTTTTGCCTACTCTTGTTTTTGTTTTCTTTAGTACTAGTTTTCTTTCTTCATGTACTTTTTCAGACACTGCGATATTGGAATCCAAATTTGGTGAATCTACTGATACTAGTGGAGTAAGTAGTTGATTATGGAAATTTTGATAGATTATCAATTTTCTTCCTAAATGTGGTGTTCAGAATTGATCACATTTCTCCAAATGTATCCAACAAGTGAATAGGACAATGGGACTAGTACCTTGCTACCCTTGGGCATTCTGTCATTCTTAATAAAGCCCAAGATACTATTGGATTTTTTTTTTTTTTTAGTTAACTGTATCACATTGTTGACACAATTCAGTAGAATTCCCAGATTTATTCCACACAGATTGTTGCTTAGTAATACTCCCTTCCTTCGGGATAGTGGGATCATAAATTTCTAGCTTTAGAAGCCATTTAATCTAATCTTTAATTTTATACATAAGAAAATTGAAGTCCACAGCAAGTAAATGACTTAGCAAAGGTGGCCCAGGTTATAAGTGTCACATCTAGGATATGAACCCAAGTTTCCTGACTCCAATACCAGTGCTATTACCAGTGTTAAATACCATTGTATCACATGGTTTTATGTAAAGTTAATTTTCCAACCCAAGCATAAGATTTTGGAGTTATCTTTATTAATTTCATCTTGCTAGATTTGGTTTAGTAGTCTAGCTTGTTAAAACCTTTTTGGATTCTGCTTTTATTGAACATTTGATAACCATTTTATCTTGTGGCTCTAGTCAGTGGATAGGGTGTTGGGCCTGGAATAAGGAAGATCTAAGTTCAAATTCATGCTCAAACATTTATTAGTAGGGTGACTCTGAGCAAATTATTTAGTCTCTATTTGCCTCATTTTCCTCAATAAAATGGAGATAATAGTATCCCTCTTCTGGAATTGTGAAGGTCAAATGAGATGATATTTGTAAAATGCTTAGCATAGTGTATATAATACAAATTTGTTTTCTTCTTAGATCCAAATTATTCATAAAAATATTAAATTTAAGAAAGGTTCAAGAAAGGATCCCTGAACTACTCTGCCATAAACTTCTTTTCAAGTAGAAATCAAAGCATTAATTATTCAGTCCAGCATTTAACTAGATCCAACTTCACCTAATCATATTGTTAGCTAGTCCACATTTTCAGAAGAGGCTTTGTCTTTTGTAGGTTGGAAGTTGTGGACTCAGAATTCCTGGCCCTGTTCTTGCTGACATCACTGATATGTAAAAAGTTTGGTGGTGAAGGCTTCCTACTCCAAACTAAAGTTCAAAAAGTTATGCTGCTGAGAGGTGTTTGAATGGTGCTAAATTCTAATCCAGTCAGTAGAAGTGATAGATAAACATTTAATTAGGAGGTAAAACACTCAAGGGACTTTCCCTAAATTAATGGCATTTTAAAAAAAGCATTAAAAACTCAGACTTTAAAAAAATTCTACTAAAACAATACCCCTCTTACTCCCTTCAAGCTACAAGAATGATTTCCCTTCCCAGTGTACAAGAGGTAACAAACGACCATGATTAATTAGTCAGCCCGGGAGTCTGGGCTCCAAACATCCCTTGGCAGTTTCTACATATTTGTACACAAACAGCTGAACTGCCTCTTTCCACTTGGATCCAAAATGCTCAAGCCAAAAGCCTGGATTTAAATTTGAAACCTCTGTTGTGGCTCAGGCAAAATTGGGCTAAGAGCCAGGGAAACTGCTGCCTTATGACATTCTGATTCTCCATGTAAGGGGAAGGAAAGACCTTGGGGAGTAATTTAAGCCTTGCTAGTGGTGTACAGTGATTGCAGATTCTGCCTTTGGTTTTTTCTCTCTTTTAAATGTTGGGAGGGGGAGGGCAGGAGTTGGAAGACTGGGAATGAACTGCAATGACTGGCTTTTGTCCTCCTTGAGCCTTACAGATGGGCTGGCCCCACATGGAACTTTAAGGGGGAGGGGACAGGACATTGGATTGGAGTCAGAAGACTTGGATTTGAATCTTGTCTCTTCTGCTTGATGTCTGTGTGACCTCCGGCTGCCACTTAATTTCCCTGGCCTTCATTTTTCTCATCTATAAAACTAGGAGAGAAGACAAGTTGATTTTTAACATGTTTTTCTAAAAGATGAAATGTAAATGCATTCTGCCTAGGGTGTATTCAAGTAGGGGATTGTTAAACCACAACTAGAGTATCTCACAGAAACTTCCCATACAGCTCAGCCAAAGAAATGTTCCTTTTTACCTCAACTGTGCATGTTGTTGCTGCTGGAGAGAGGTCTCATTTGTAAAGATCATAGACTGATGGGGTGAGACTATGTATGGTATGGATACCTGTCCTGTGCTCATGCTCCAGGAGGATAGGATTAAATTCTAACACTTAATCCTATCCAACAAGCACGTTATTAAGCACCACTATGTGTTCAACCCTGTGTTAGGTACAAGGGATATACAATGGAAAACAGTCTCTGTCCTCAGGGAGCTTACATTCCAAAATAATAGGTGTTTCCTTGCTTGAAAAGGGGTATTACATCAATTTGGCAGGCGCTCAGACTAAATGCTGAGAATTAATAGCTTTTCCAGTAACAATAACAAAACTCAGTCATCATCCTCTTATACAGAAAGACAATCTTAAATATAGTATTCATCATAGGTGGCAAGTGGAAATATGGCAATTAAAATCTATCAATTTTATAGAATTGAATTTCAAAATGTGACTAAATGATAACTATAAAGAAGAGACAAATACTATTTATATGTTGTTTGTCACTCTAAGGATAACAATGACTTTGTAGAAAAACTGTTTTTTGTTTTTTAATAGCTAAATAGCTCAGTGAATAAAACATTGGGTTTAGAGTCAAGAAGACTTGAGTTCAAATGCTCTCTCAGACACTGACTAGTTGTGTGTCTAACCTCTGTTTGTTTAACATTGTCTGAACATTGGGTTTAGAGTCAAGAAGATTTGAATTCAAATGCTCTCTCAGACACTGACTAGTTGTGTGTTTAACCTCTCTTTACCTTAGTTTTCTCAACTTTTAAATGGGGAGACAACACCTGCCTCTCAGAGTTGTTGTGAAGATCAAATGAGATATTAATGGTAAGGCATTTAGCACAGTCTCTGTCACATAAGTGAGCCATTATTATTATTGCCTTCCTTTCTTTCCTAATTTGATTATAATATGAAGATTCTGCAAACGCTTGAGTAGCATTAGAACTTAAATTTAGAGCTGAAAGGGACCTTACAAATTATCTAGTTTGATTTCCCTGATTTTACAGATGAAAAAATGAGACCCAGAGAATTTATTACAACTAACATTTATGTAATGCTTTAAAGTTTACAATCTTTAAAATATATATATATATATATATATATATATATATATATATATATATATATACATATAATCTAAATTTGTCTTTACATCAATCCTGTGAGACAGGTGTTATTAATTATTTCAATATTACAGGTAAAGAAACTGACATTGAGAAATGTAAAGAGACTTGCCCAGGATCATGGAGATAGTAATTGTTTGCATAGATATTGGGATTTAGCCCTTTCTCATTCTAAATTTGGGACTCTTGATCAGGGCTTCTTTTTCACTTTTCCACTTATCACCCCTTTTTGACTAATAAATTTATATGATCCTGGGGATATAAGCATATAAAATAGGCATAGAAATCACACATTTGCTGATAATACATCATAATTTTGTAACCTCCCCCCACATTAAGAAGTTTAAGAAGCTTTGCTCTAGATAGGATGGGTGTGAATGGGGGTGAAGTATTTCTCAGTTTGAGACTAAATCACATAATCCCTATTCCCAGAAGGGGAAGATCAGGTTTTAAGCCCTGGGTTGCAGGAAGTCAGTGGTCTCTAAAGGTCAGACCCTCAGGAAGTTATAGGAAGTTATGTGACCTGTGGGAAACAGACAACATTGTGACCATCGGTGAAGGATGGTTATGACTTTTTAGGCTATTCGATGAAAAGGCTTGGGTCTTTTCCTATTTAACTGGCAGTTCTACTTTCTACTAGCCAGGTTCAGGAACACATGATGGTAGCTGGGATGGCTCCAACGTGTGCTTGGACCTCTCCCTGCAAGGACTAAGTAAATGCTTTTTCTTTGGACCTGAAAATATCTCTGATGAGTTAATTTGGGAAAAGGTATCTAGCACCTCTCCCACACAGGAGTGAATGGGGAAAGAGTCAGGATTTGCTGCTATTACTGCCTCTGATATGGTTCTGATCCATGTACCAAAAACACCTTTATTTTTCCCAAGGCAGAACTTGGAACCTCTACTCAAGAATGGACAGAGTCAGGACTTCAATATATCATTCTGCTTATGAGTTTCATTATTTTCCTTCTGGCACATTCTTTTGAATATCTTCTACTGAGTATAGATTTGACATTAGAAACAGACAGAAATTTGTAAGAACAGAACAGTGAATTAGGTGGAATGATCAAAATGGGCATAAAATTTTATTTAAAAAAACAACAACAAAAGAAAAAAGGAGGGACGACTACCAAAAAATGAGACTGAGGGTGTGTTTGTGTATGTAGCTCATAAAACTTGAATTGACTCTGCTGGTAACTTCCAAAAAGATGTCTCAAGAGTATTGAGAATAAAAGTAGCCCTGTTGGAAAAAGACTGACCAGGTTATAGCCTCATTTGGATTAATTTCAAGGATATAAGTGGGTCTAAGAGTGGGAAGGGGAGCTCTTTAGGTTTACCATTCCACTGTGGTATAATCTTATACTTTATAGAACTGGGAGAGTCCGTGGAGTCCTTCTGATCTCACCCCTTTATTTTACAGATGAGAAAACAGACCGAAAAAAGTGAACTGACCTATATAAGGTGATGCATGTAGTGTAAGAGACAGTTCTGCTGATTCCAGAACCAATGCTCTTTCCACCATCGTAGTCTGGCTTGTATACAGTCAGGGCAAATCTATAAGATAGTTGGTGACTAGGGAAGCTTTCTCTCCTAGCTCAGGTTTTCTAATAACTGAGGCTGCCTGTTCCTGTGATGGACTGGTCATAACAATTCTAAGAGCCTGTGGGAATTTCAACTGCATTCATTTAAATAATTTTTTTTTCCCCAAAGAAAACATTCCCTTCCCCCATTTCCCAGACCTATCTCCCCTAGCTGTAAAATTGGGGCTCGTTTTGCTTTCATCTAAACCTTTGTTGAGAGCATCCTACATTTACTGTGTAGGTTCAGAGCTCAGCCCAGGGGCACTGGTGATGATCACTGGCATTTTGGTGTCTGTATCCCTTCATGTCAGTCCCTGGGGCCTGTCGCCTTGTAGGCAGCAGGTGTCCTGTGCTGCAATAAGAGATCAGCCCAGAGCAGAACTGAATTTTCTAATGAAAAGAAAGCTGCAGAAACTTGTAGTTAACAAGATTGAGAGAAAGAAAATGGAATGGGAAGGGGATTGATCTCATTAAACTGACTCTGCCTTGTGTGTTCTAAGCTAGGAGAAATGTAATTAACCAGAAACCAGGAGAGCAAAATTCTCAGTTCTTATATATAAAAGTTTAGATAATAAAACTTCAGCCCTGGGGCACTCCAACCAGGAGAGTAAGATTTGACAGGGAGCTCAGCAATTGAAGGAGTTCCAAATGATAGCACTGATAAGAAGTTAGAACAAAGGGACTGTGTCAAGGTCACAGAATCTAAGTTAAGCCCTTTGAAGCAAGGGGAAAAAAAGACTCATTTATGGATCCAGAGGGTACTGCTTTATTTATGAAGTGATCTGCACCTGAAACAGCAGATTAATTGGAGGGAGTTCAGTTTTAAGGGGTCAAAAATTTGGAAACCTGGATTTTCTTTGGGGAAAAAAAAGTATCTCTTAAATCACAAGACTTCAGGATAAGAAAGAAGACAAATTATGAGAAGTTGAAACTTGTCCTTGGACACAAATGAGGCAATAGAAAGTAGTGGAAAGTTTATAGGACTGGGAGTCGGAATACGGTGCTAATACTATTTACCCTAACTAGATCTGTGATTTCCAGCAAATTTCTTTACCTCTCTGGGCTTCAGTTTCCTTTTCTTTCCAAAGAGGTGTTAGAAGAAATACTTCTCTATCTTGATGACATCTTAATTTGAGTCATCTTGACTTGTTATGTCCAAAATGGAATTATTTTCCTTCCTATACCCATCTATCCTCCCAGTTTCCTTATTTCTATTGAGGATATGGCTCTCCTTAAAGTCACAATCTCAGACTCATCTTTGACTTTTCCTTCTCCCCTTCCCATATCCAATAATTTGCTAAATCTTTTGTAATGGTGTACTAGACAATGGAATCCCCACCCTCAGAGAATGTGTATCATGCTTTGCTTTCTTTCAAGAAAGGGTGTTGGTTTGGTGAGCCTGAATAATGGAAAAGCTATATTCTATACCTCAGAACTTGCAAAAGTATTTCATTGCTGTTTACTGTTCACTTACTGACTGGCAGAAGAAAAAACTTTTTCATTAATTGTTGAACTAAAATTGTATACCAAAAGCTTTCACTACCTTTTAATGAAAAGCAAAACAAAACAAAACAAAACAAAACTCTTATATGGGCTTTTGAGTAGGGGAGGGCCCTTTGTCATCCCATGAACAACCATGAAGCAAGTAAGCACATGGCTTCTTAAGCAAGATTGTTCACTGAGTGGAGTCATTTCTTATTGGTATTTTCTTTCCTATAATACAAGTCTTTGTGAGATCATAGAAAGTCCAAGAATTGGAGTCCAGACTAGAGTTTGCTGACAGCTAAGCCCTCAGAGGAGAGAATTATGGGATCTAGCTAAGTATTGAGCAGACCTGGTAAATTAAGACTTTGTGTCTTGTAGAAGGAAGCAACTTATTTAGTATCCACACCACATTTTGAAGTTAATTTAGTAGTATAAATGCTATGTAACAATCACTTTGTGAGTCCACTCTTCCCACACAGCTGGTAAAGGGGCAAGTATGTTCATAGAACTGAAATAAAAGCTTTGTAACTTCTGTACTTGCTTTATCTTTTTAGTGAACATTCTTTTGTAAAAGCTAATTGATAATAGTTAAATCATATTGGCTATTAATTACTGAGACTATCAATGATAATAGGGAAATGCTGACTATAACCAATAATTGATATTGGGAGAATAAATTAAAATGGAACACTTGAGCTCCTAGCATTAGAATGATCAGTTTAGGAATGATTGAACAAATTATGGTATATGATTGTATTGGAATACTATTGTGCTAAAAGAAATGAGCAGAATGATTTCAGAAAAACCTGGAAAGACAGTATGAACTGATGCAAAGTGAAAAGAACAGAATCAAGAAAGCACTATACACAATAACAGCAATATTATGTCATAATCAACTGCAAATAACTTGGCAATTCTCAAAAATACTTAGAAAATTCCAAAAGATTTAGGATGAAAAAATGCTATTCATCTACGGAGAAAGAACTGATGGAGTCTGAAAACAGATTGAAGCATACTATTTTTTATTTTCTGCATTTTTTTCCTTTTTTCTCTTTTGTTCTTTGTGTTTCACAATATAATTAACATGGAAATAAAAGAAAAAGAAAGCTATCCCTGGAATTTTGAGGACCAATATACCTAGTTGCCCTCTTTGGACCTAACTTAATACTGTAAGTTTGAGTTGAGAATAACATTTTTCACTTCTGTGTCTATCATATTTACATGATTACAATCCTAGTTCAGGCCCTTATCTTCTTTTATCTGGGCAATTGCTGTAGTCCCCAATTAGTTTCTTTGCTTCTATTCTGTTCTGTCACTAATTTATCCTTTGAACAGCGGCCAAGTGAAAAAGCAACAAGACACAGTTCTGACTCTATCTCTGTCTTGAATAAAATCTCCACTGGCTTCTTATTGACTTCTAGGATAAAAAACAACTTTCTCAGAAAGACTTTCACAATCTGGCTCTGATCCACCTTTCCAGACTTGTTTCATATTATTCTCCTTCACATATTCAGCATTTCTGGCAATCTGACCTATTAGATGTTTACTGAAGTTGACATTCTATCTTCAGTCTCTATGTCTAGTTTATAAGCTGTGTCCCATATCTGAAATGCCCTACTTTTTCATTTCTGCCACTTAGAATCCTTGATTTCCTTTAAGGTTCAACTTAGGCATAATCTATTATGGGACTTTTTCCTTATTCCCTCCAATAATTAGTATTGTTCCCTCTAGAAATCATTTTTGGTATTTTTATTTATTTATTTAGCTATTAAATATAAACTCCTGGAGGACATTTTTTTTTTTTTTTGTCTTTTCATTCCCTGGCACTAGGTAGTGCCTGCCACAAATTAGGCATTTGATAAAAGTAGATCAAATTGAACTAATTTGGATCTCTTCTTTCATCTTGTTTCATGACTAGAGATCAAAATGAGTGAAATACTATTAGGAACCCAGGACCAAATACCTGATTTTTAGTGAAATTGGGAAAGCTTAATGACATTGTGGTTGAGAGGAATGATTAACATTTATTCTTGGAACAGCAAGGAAAAACAGGGAAATTGAGTGACTCCTGGGTCTTTGACTGTATCCAATCCTAAATTTTGTTTGAAAAATGAAAGATCTCTAATATTGCATTTGTTACTTTTTCCCCAGTAGAGGGCACAATATCTTTAAAAAGACTGGAATGAAATTACTCAAAAATCAAATTTAAAAAATCAGAAGATCTGCCAAGGTTCTTACTATGTAAGGGCAAAGTTGGAAGGGTTTAAGGTTAGCTATTCAGAGAGATTTGGTTCCCCCTAATTCCTGGAATAAGTTTAGTTGATAAGTTTAAAGCATTTTCAAGGAGATGGCAGACTTTGCAGGACTGTTTATACTTGAATAGCTATAATTTGGGGAAGTTGGGTATATAGTTTGTGAGGAAAGAGATAGAAGGAAGTGGAGATGAGAACTGAATAATCATAGCTGGTATTTATGGATCATTTTAAGGTTTGTAGAGCACTTTAGATACATTATCTCATTTGAGCTTCATAATAATGCTTTGAAATAATTTTTTTTATTTAAAAATTTTTATTTTTCAATTAACATTTTCTTTTTTTCTCTTTCCCACCTCCCTTCTCCCACTAGGAAAAAAGAAAGAAAGAAAAACAAAACCCTTGTAACAAGTATTCATAGTCTAGGAAAATAAATCCCTGTATTGTCTGGATTTAAAAATGTATGTCCTCATTCTGCATTTTTGAGTCTGTCATCTCTCTGTCAGTAGGTGAGTAGATTATGTGAAGTAGTTTCCATGTGTATCTCTTATTTTCATTTTCCAGCTAATATCAGAGGTGGGTTTGAATCCAAGTTTATCCAAAGTTCAAGTCTAAAATTTGTCCTATTATGCTATATTACCTCTTCCAAATCAAAGAAAGCACTAAAATGTTAGTAAAATACTTAAAGCTGCCATTTTGTGTAGGGATACAACTAGATTCTCTTCTCCTATGGAAGAATAAAACATTATATAACAGTTTGAAGAATGTTCAAATATATATATATATATATATATATATATATATATATATATATATATATATATATATATATACATATATATATATATATATATATATATATATAAAATAACATCTGAATGAACAAAGGCCAAGATTGTGAGAAAAGCAGACTCTGTTTAGGACCAATACTATTCTCATTCTTTTCTAAATGTAATCTGGTTTCTGAATTTACCACTCAATTGAAATTGCTCTCTCAAGTGTTACCAATCATCTCCTAGTTGCCAAATTTGATGACTTTTTCCCTCAATCTTCTTATAGTTTGACTATTCTGTAGCATCTGACATCCTCTCCTACTAGATGCTCTTTTCTATTTAAATTTTTGTGACTTTTGTTTCTTGGTTTTGTTCCATTAGAGACCACTTCTTCTCAATCTCCTCTGCTAGCTATTCATCAATATCATACCCCACTAAATGCTAGTGTCCCTCAAGAATCTGCCCTACCTCCCCTTTTTTTTTCTCTCTACTCTCTCACACGGTGATTTTTATCAATTCTTATGCATTCAGTTATAATTTGAGATGATAATTGTAAAGTGCTGTTCACATTTTAAATCTCTATGTAAATGCTCCTTATTTTTATTGTTGCTATTAATAACAATATTATTTCAGGTAAGATAAATAACAGATTGCTATACCTAGCCCCTGTTTCTCCCCCGAGCTTCAGTCTAACATCAACTGTTTATCAAATATTTTGAACTGGATTTCCTATAGGTATCTCAAATTAATCATGTCTAAAAGAAAATATACATTTTTAAAATTTCCCTAATACTCAAGGGTACCATTATCCTTCCAGTCACCTACATTAGTAACCTACTCACCTCTTAATTCTTACTAACTTCACATATCTAATCTCTTGCTAAATCTGTGTTGTTTCTACCTCTATAACATCTCTCATTTGTTCCTTTCCCTCCACTCACAGAGCCATTTACCACAGTTCAGGCCTTTAACATCTCTTACCTGCATACTTACAATAATTTTCAATGAGGTCTCCTTGCCTCAGATCTCCCCTCACTTCAAATGATCCTACATAAATCTGCCAAAGAGATTTCCTAAAGTTCAGGTATGAACATGTTACTTTCCCTACTCAATAAGCTCTAATAGCACCTTATTACTTCTAAGATAAAATATAAAGTCCTCATTTTTGGAAGAGTGCCATTTGGAGTTCTCTACAACTTGGCCTTTTTCCGTCTTTCTCATCTCATACATAACTTCCCTTCCAAAGTCCAGTCATACTGGTCTGCTAGCTGTTCCTTCCACATGATAATCCATGTCCTGTCTCTTTGCTTTTCATTGGCTATCCTCCATTCCCAGAATGCTCTTGCTGCCCATTGCTGCTTCTTAGAATCCCTAGAATTCTTTCAGACATAGCTCAAGTACTATTTCATGCAGGAGGCCCTTCAAAGTTCCCTTTACTGCTAGTGCCTTCCTCTCTAAAGCAAAGTTTTTTAACTATTCTGGTTATTTTGTATGAGTATGTGACATGCTCACCTGTCTTTGCTGTTGTGCACTAGCACACTGTCTAGCAATAGTAAATGGTTGTTGATTGTTTGATGAGTGGTTCAGGATTCAGGAGATTCAGGTCTGTTGCTGGAGGTTGCAGGTCCATGTGGGGTTCTGTAGGGCAGCAAAGGAAAGTGCTTGCAATTATTCTTCACTGTCAAAGTATGGGAGTGTTAAAATAGAACCCAGGTTTCTTTGAATGATAAAAGAAAGGCTAAGAGCCATTCTTGAAATATGGATCAAAAATATCATATAATCATATTACATATTAATATAATTATATTAAAAACAAATCGAATGAGTAAAGGTGAGGGAGAATGATACCTAAGTAGCATTTGTATATTGAGAAAAAATACTGATGTGAAGGAATTGAGGAGCTGTAACATAGAAGCATGGCATATAACATTTCTGTAAGATAAATGAAAGCAGAAGCAAGAGAAATATTGTTATAGGGACCACATACCACCTTGATAGAAATAAAAAAAAAGATAAGAGGCTTATAGCAATTCTGGTAAAAAGGAATGCAAGAGTAGAAAAAAGTAAGTCCATTTACCCAGATATCTATTAGCTCTTTCTACCCAAAGCAGAGAAATCAATGTTTTCGTGGCTCATCTTCATCTTTAAAAAGTTAGAGAAACTCATAAGGGAAAATGTTATCCTGGATCCAGGATTCTCATCAACAAAGAGAAACTAGTTGGTGATGATCTAGAAATAGGGCAACATGGCAAAGAAGCATTCATCTGACCTTAGAATTTGTGATAAAAGAGAGACATGTCAGAAGTACCTTGACTTATAACTGAGATATTATAAGAGCAGATTTCTTTTTTAAAAAATTATTATAGCTTTTTAATTACAAAACATATGCAAGGGTAATTTTTCAACATTGATCCTTGCAAAACCTTCTGTTCCAATTTTTCCCTTCCTTCCCCCCCGCCTCCTCCCTTAGATGGCAGGTAGTCCAATACATGTTAGATATGTTAAAATATATGTTAAATACAATATATGTATACATATTTATACAGTTAACTTGCTGCACAAGAAAAATTGGATTTAGAAAGAAGGTAAAAATAACCTGAGAAGAAAAACAAAACTGCGAGCAGACAATAACAGAAGGAATGGAAATGCTATCTTGTAGTCCACATTCATTTCCCATAGTTCTTTTGTTGAGTGTACTGGTTCTCTTCATTACTGAACAATTGGAACTGGTTTGAATCATCTCATTCTTGAAGAGAGCCACGTTCATCGGAATTGATCATCATATAGTGTTATTGTTGAAGTATATAATGATCTCCTGGTCCTGCTCATTTCACTCAGCATCAGTTCATGTAAGTCTCTCCAGGCCTTTCTGAAATCATCCTGCTGGTCATTTCTTACAGAACAATAATATTCCATAACATTCATATACCACAATTTATTCAACCATTCTCCAATTGATGGGGATCCATTTAATTTCCAATTTCTAGCCATTACAAAAATGCTGCCACAAACATTTTTTGCACATCTGGGTCCCTTTCCCTTCTTTAAGATCTCTTTGGGATATAAGCCTAGCAGAAACACTATTAAATCAAAAGGGTATGCACAGTTTGATAACGTTTTGAACATAGTTCCAAATTGCTATGAGAGCAGATTTCAATGAACTTAAAAAAGAGATAGGTAGGATCCCAACTACTACTAAAATTATAAAGGAGAAGATAACACAGGAGAAATGGAAAACTCCTAAGAATGGAATTCTGCAGACAAAAAGAAATAATTCCAAGGTAAATAAAAAGAGAACTTGCTTAAGAGAGAATGATGAAGATGCATAGAGAACTCACTAACCAATTTAGAATTTAAAAAGACATGTATAAAAGATACAAAAAGTATGGCATGGTCAAGTAAGAAAAGTGTCAATAGTATTACAGTTTAGATAAGCTGAGGCTGTCAAGGAAGGTTCAAGATAATTAAAACTTTTTTTGTTTTTGTTTTTGTTTTAGCACCATGAGGTAAAAGAAGAGAATCAAAGAATAAATGGGACCATAACTAAGGATGAATAAGAGAGCTGATGTCATCAAGAAACTAGAGTTGCTTAATATTTATATCCAGAATAATATGATGATAGATAGGAAAAGAGTATCTAATTACTCTTAATGAATTCAAGTTACTTAGCCCATTCAATTGATGAGCTAGACTACTGAAATAAGGGGAGGAGTTTCTTCTCTTCCCAGGCTGGAAAGAAGTACAAGTTTCCGCGTCTTTAGCAAATAGCCCCACCTCCTTTCAAGGCATCAATGTTCAAATCTTGCCAAAAGAAATGTTACAATCTAAAGTCAAATTTAGATTTGATACCAATAGAAATTTCCCAAGAATTAGAGACTTAGGAAGAAGTCATATTCTAATAATGACAAATATTAATTATCTATGTTTATATATGTTTTGTTGTTTCTATATATTTTTCTGATTAAAAGAGTATAATGAGTAGCTAGTATATATACTTTTAAATTTCTCTTTGTCATTCACAACTGAGATAAATCTAACTATTTTTCTTATGCTACCATACATAGTCATGACTCCCCTGATGATAGTTGCTAAGACTGCAGATATAATGCCTTATATTGAAGCCTATATAAATCTGCCTTTGCATATATTTGCAAATTTACAATAATAATTAACACTTAGAAATATATGTGTATATATTCACACACATATTATTCTTCACAATAATCATATGAAATAGGTGCTATTATCATCCTCAATTTACAAATGAGGTAACTGAGAATGAAAGAGGTTATTTTGTGCCCAGAGCCACACAGCCAGTAAGTGTCTGAGTCAGAATTTGAATTCAAGCTTGTCCAATTCCTAGACCAGCATTTTATCAACCATATAGTCTAGTTAATTAGTGATGGAAAATGCCATCATGTCATTCTGGAGGTTCTATAATGGACCATCAGTTTAGGCAAGTAGTCAATAGGACCCCAGGGGAATAGGGTAGAGGGTGAGTTTTGAGTGGACAAGCAGAGAAAGGAAAACTTCAGAAAAAGAAGTTCAGGTATATGTAGTGGAAAGGGTGTTCCCAAAAGGAGATTTAGGTAGAAGGGTATACAACATGAAGGCGGGATTAGGACTTTATACTAAAGGGAAGAAAAAAGATGTTGAAAGAAAATTGAATGATCCATAAATCAATTGCATTCATATTGTCTTTTGGCCTGACATATGGCTTACCTAGTAGGAACCTCCCAAGAAATAGTTTCTCCTAGAGATCTCAAATGGATGGAAGTATTGGGTAGGACCTCCATAAATCAGGGCTATGATTTTTCTCTTGTTTTTTTGAAGGAAGAAAAATGTTTTGTGTCAGATCCCAAATACTATTTTGATAGAAACAAGAAAGTATTGAGATCTTTAGGAGTCATACAACAATTCTGGCAGAAACGAATGAAAAAAATATTGAGAAGTGAATTCAATTATACACATATCAGATCTTTCCACCAAAAGCAGATCAACTAATGTTTTCTTGGCTCATCTTCATCTTCCAAAAATTAAAGAACCTACAAGGGAAAATTTTATTCTGTCTCTGATTTTCATCAACAAGAAGAAACTGGCAGGGGGGTGATATGGAAATGGCAAAAACACTGTGGAAGTATTCATCCTGCTTTAGAATTTGTGATAAAGTAGAAGCAGGTCAGAAGTAGTATGGCATATAATAGATATGGTGACACCAGTTTGGAAATATCAGTTATTTCCAAAGACCTTGGTGCTCAGAAATTTTCTTCAGTCTTCTTCTTCTACTTGTTGCATGCAGGAATATGTGAAATTCTTGTAAAAAGTAGTGTGTCAGTGAAACTTATATGGGGTGGGGAAGTGAAAGAAAAGAAACTAAAGAATGTTCTTAACACAGGGGTATTCTCAAATGTCTTTCTAACAGTTTTTATGAGTATGTGATCTAATATGGTTTCCACCTTCCTTTCCTTTCACTCCTCCACCTTAGGGTAGTTTTAATTGGAGAGGAAAGGGAAGGGAAAAGGTGTTAAAGTAAAATAAGAGGTAACATTGGATTATTTCCCCAAGAGAAAGATCATGAGGGGATAGAGAAAAATGTGAAAACTATATCTCTGCTCTAGTGGGAAGTTGTAATGATGCACTTATTCCCCTGTACTATTTTAAGCCTCCACATTGGTCTCCTTGCCTCTATTCTTTCCTATATCCAATCCATTTTCTTCCATACAACTGCCAAAGAAGTATTCCTAAAGCACAAATCTGGCTAACTCAGTAAACTCCATTGATTCCTTATTACCTTTAAGATCCAATATAAACTCTTCTATTAGTCATTTAAAGCTCTTCACAACTTGGTTCCAATCTTCCTTTCAAATTTATTATACATTATGCCCTTTTCTTTAATCCAGCCAAATTAGTCCATTTGCTCTCGTTGGCACAGGACATTCCATCTCTAAAGAATACACAGACTATAAATTCCCTGAGGACAAGAACCATATTTTACTCATTTTTGTTTCTCAGCAAAGGAGACTTTCTCCAATACTTCAAAGACCTAAAATGTTGTAGTCTATCTGATACCTCTCTGATATCACTTAATTGTTCTTATTTGCTGTTGTTTAAAATTTCATTAGTCTGAAGGAATCTAGGGTTCAGCCTATCCATATTTAGGCTGTTTTTTATATGATAGATATGCAGTTCATCCTTAGGTTCTTCCTTCAAACTTTTCCAGCTTGGTGGATATACCAGAGGCTGTGTTCTGTTGGCATGGTCTTTGAGAAAATGGAGTCCTCTCTATACCACAGTGAAGCAGCCTTTTAGAACTTTAGTTGAAGTCTTGTACAAAGTAAATATTTAATCAATGTTTTATGTAGAAAGACAACTTTGTATTTAAGTGTATCCATATACAGCTAGCTTCTAATGTTTTGCTAATTTTAAAAAAATTAACTAAATAATCTGATATAGACTTTACAAAAGGATTTTTCTGTGTTGAAATAGAGTGGAAAGGACATTGGCTTTCTTGAATTCAAATCCTGCCTCTGAACTTGTGATCCTGAATAGATCACTTCACCCAAGTCTCATTTTCCTCATCTGTAAAATGGATCTAACTAGATATGGCCATTGAGGCTCCCATCAGTTCCAAATTTATTATCCTTTTCTCATTAGATTATAAAAAGGGTCTTGAGAAAGGTTAGGCAATTCTGCTAGAATCTATGGTGTGCCACATAGAAAGATTATTTTGTGACATGATGTGACAAAATTAATAGTGAGATAGAACTGAAATTTGGCAAAAATTGAAAAGTGTACCATGTGGAAAGAGTGCCAAATTTGGGGTTGGAGGATTTGGGTTGGATGCTACATACTGCTTGTAGGACCTTAAACAACTCCCCTAATCTCTAGTTCTTCATCTATAGAAAGAGGGATTGGACTATGTGTCTGCAATACTTTTGTTCATGGTATTCCTCCAGTTTAACTCTTTGTTCCTTACCCGCCATTAATCAAATCTCACTATTCTTCAAGGTTCAGCTTACCTTTATGAAACTTTCTTAACTTTCCTGTTATTCTTTTTGACCTAATTTGTGAACTCATCAAGGCAGAGACTTCCCTTATACTTGTTTTGTTTCTATTATTTTTGTTTCTATTATTATATTATATTTTATTATTATATTTTGTTTCTATTATTCTGACACTTAGAAATTACTTGCAGATTAAACAACCAGAGTGTTAAAATCATAGAGTAGAGTGTTAAAATCATAGAGTAGTGTGATATATATATATATAATATCTAATTATATATATATAATATCTAATTTTATATATATATATATATATATATGCATATCACATGTAACTGAGAGACTGTTCAATTATTCTGGAAAGGTTAAGAAATGAATGGGAATTTCATTGAACCCTAATGAATCAAATAAAGGTTTTAAGTCAAATTGGCTTTAGCTTTTGAGGGGAACTCAAGAAATGCGTGGGAGAATAAAAAGAAACCTGGAGTACCTGGTTTCAAATCTTCTGCTACTTAGTATCAGTGAGCAAGTTAGTTTGCCTTTTTGGGAGTCAGTTTTCTCATCTAAAAATGCCTTTTTTATTTTTTAAATCTAAGTTATCATGATAAATAAGTCTTCTAATAGAGCTCAGTCTTTAAATTATCATACATTATTTATTTTTCCTTATATGTTGCATCCTCTTGTATTTCAAATTCTGAGGAAAAAAGGGGAAAAAAAATTTCTCTCCATAATTACTTTGGTAATCATTTAAAATTTTTTCTTCTTTTTTCCATGATTATTAAACTAAAAGGAAAAAATAAAGCTAGCAACCGAAGATTTCAAGCAAAAAAGTCCTAGGAGATTGTTGTTTTTATCATGACTAGTTGGAGAATAGTTGTGGCTCTGGATCAATGTTTACCAAAGGTTTTGCTGCTCTTTTATACTCTGCTGAACATTTATTCTCATTTTAAGTCCCTGACTCTAATGAATAACAATCACTTATGTTTTTTTCACAATTTTTTTTCACAGAATCATAAGCTTAAAGGTCCATAGAGTCCATCCCTCTCATTTTACAGAGAAGAAATTGAGGTACAGAGATGACCTGTCTACAGTAGAATCTGGATCTTACCAATTCCAACTTCTATCCCTTACATAAATTTGTCCTCTCCCTCTCCTTTCCATTGGACTACTTTTTATCCATATGAACTGATTCCTTCAAAAACCAGGTCACATAGATTTACTTAAGTCAACTACCCAGGCTGGGCTACTTGCTAATTGGTACAGCTGATATCCTTCACTTAAGCCTGGAGTTAACTTTGATTGTTATTTTATCTTTTTATTTTTTCCTCCATAAACAGACTGAAGTGGGGTCAAAATTTAAAAAAAAAAAAAGATGAAAAGTCTAATTTATGGTCTAGTGGAATTGGTGTTAAAACCCCAGGAAAGAAAATCTGTATCTTTTGAGTATGTGAAACTATAAAATTAGACCCAGTAATGCAAGAGGTTCAGAAAAGCAAAGTCTGTCTCAAGCCTTTTTAGAGGCATGGCCTTTACCTTTTATCTTCATAAAATAATCAATGAAAGTAGCTGTTACTAAGTAGAAGAGACAGATAAGACCAGTCTTTTGGGGTCCGACAATAAGAATTAGTCCTTGTGTCTGCCAAAAGAAATAACATAAAAAGCTCATCCTCATAAGGTTTCCAAGGAGAGCTTTACTCTAATCCTTAGGTGACCTACACCTGGCCCTCCTTCTTGTCTCCTACTGCTAAGTAAGGGGTCCAAAGAAAGTCATCCAAGTGCTTAGATCTCACGTTATTTGTGGAATCTTCACATAGCCTTTCCTTCTGGGCAGCAAGCAGACTCACTCCTCTATCTTTTCACTTCTGTCAGAGACCATCTCCGTGCACTAAGTGCTTTTAAGTAACTAGTTGTTTCAATGTTTGATTTTATTTGTGAATTTGTGAAGTTTGGGTAACCAAGGGATGAACCTGGTGGGAAGAATTCCAAGACTGAAATTTTCCCCCTTGAAATTTATAGAAACAGGATTTTTTTGTGTTTTGTTTTTACAGGGCAATTTTTGAGAACTTGTTTTTCCTGGCTGTTCCATGAATAAGCACTTCCATCTCTTCTCTCCAGGTATTTTTTTCTGTTTGTCCCCCAAGACATACCATGATGCTGTCTCTTTTCTGCTTCTGACTACTGACCTTTCTGGCTTTTTGAAATGTCCAATTACTGCCTTCCCCATATCCTTTTAATTACAATGCCTTTTCTTTATGAATTCTTTCCTTTTTATCCTGTATGCATCTTGCTTTATATATATTTATATGTTATTTCTTCCATTAGATTATTAGTTCCTTTATCATAAGGATGTTCTGACCTCCTTTTGTATTCCCAGAACTTGAATGTAGTAGGTACTTAATGAATATTTATTGACTGAGGTATATTGTGTATGAGGCCATCAGATGGATAAGGGTATTTTTACATTTTTAGTCCATCAAGATGCCATGAAATGATTGTCTCCTGTTTTTTCCCTCAGAGTCAATATCTTTGTTTATTATTATTATTATTATTGATTTCACATTTTTATAATGAACAACTTGTTTAAATAGCTCAGCTTGACACTATTATAATTTCTTGTAATATCAACTCACCTTTAACTCTTCCCCCCCCTCAATTTTTTTTATTATTTTGAGCTTTGTTTTAACAAGTTGATAGTCTATACACAGAAATATAATTCAGAAATAATTTCAGTGTCACAAATGATCACTTTCTGCCTGATTAGAGTTTACCAATTTCATTGTTTTTGTGACCTTCAAATTTTCTTTTTGAATAATGTTTGCATAATATACAGATGTAAAATTTGGAATTGTCTATAAACAGTTTTCCTCTTTCATTTCTTAGCATTAAGTCATATTTTCCAACATTTTTCATTTCCCTTTTGCACAGAAGTGATCAATTATCAATGTATATGTTGACTTGGTTTTCAAGAACTTGTTGACTTCTGTATGGGATTACTCTACCTTTCCATCCTCTGCAACAGATGCTGGCACATAAGCTGCAATTATTTTCATGGTGGTCTGTTTGTTTTTGTTCATTATGAAAACTGTAAGATTATATGATTGTGTACCCCAGGAAACATTTCTTATTGCCTTGAGGTAGATACTTGATGAAAAAATTCTGCCAATTTCTTTTTTGCCTTTCCAAGGAGAATCTGTAAATCATTCTTGCATTTAGCTGTTATTTTCTTATGTTTTCTGGTTTCATTTATAGCAACATCCATATTGATATAGTTGAATTTCTCCACTGGTATGTCTACTCATTAGTCATTGGACAAAGGTTCATATTTAGAGTATAAACAGTTCTCTAGACATTCTTTAAAATAGTGACATTTAGTACTTTCTGTCTCTTTTTGTAGCACTTTGCTACCATCACTGAAGAATGAAAAGCATTGCAAAAGAAACTCAGGGATACTTTGTATTTTTGTGGGCCTTCATGATCAAGGTAATTCCTCACCTGGTGGCTAGACTACTGGTGAGGAACCTCTTAGTATTTAGCTAAGCTGGATCTTGCATAGCAAACATATATCCTGTTGCCAGCAATGTACTTGAAATATTTCTAGCTCCATAGATTTTGCTGGAGCTTGTGCTTCTTTATTGTTATTCTCAAAAACATGGGGTCACTTTATATAGAATGTCATGGAAAGAAAGGGACAGTTTCTTGTATTTTCTGTTCTTCTCTTGCCAAAATTATTGAATGTATATTGAGCCAGCAATTGTCTTTCTAATATTTGATATGGTGAAGAAAATTACATTGAAAAATTTTAAGTCGACATTACTCTCAAGTTTCTGTATGAAAATGAATCACCAGAAATGCCTCACAGCATCATTTAATACAATCATCATCCAGTCTTTAAATCAGGAGTTATTAATATGGTATCCATAAACTTTAAAAAATAATTTATTTTTAATTTAGGGAATAAAGCAATCATTTTTACAACATAGTATGATAAAAGATGATTGCACATGAAACTACAAATCTACTTTTTATTTCATTCAAACATACAATAAAATTATCACATAATTTTTTTTCTTTGCACCCTCTCCCCTCTGCCCTAGAAATGGTCACTATTAGACATAAATGTGTATGTGTAATTATTCTATACATGTTTCTATTTATCAGTTCTTTCTTTGGATGCAGGTAGTGGCTTTCTTCATGTGTCTTTTATAATTAATTTGGTTATTTATAATAGTCAAAAGAACTTATACACTCAAAGTTCTTAAAACAATGTTATTACTATATACAATGTCTTCTTGGTTCTGCTCATTTTGTTCTTTGTTATTTTGTGCAAGTTTTTCCATGTTTTTCTAAAATCTTTGAACTCATCAGTTCTTTATAGCACAATATTATTCTATCATAATCATATACTACAATTTGTTTAGCCTTTCCTCAATTGATGGACATTTCTGCACTTTCTAGTTCTTTGACACCAGCAGTAAGTATTGTATAAACATTTTAGAACACATAGGTTATTTTCTTTTTTCTTTTTGATCTTTGGAAATAGACCAAATAGTAATATTGTTGGGCTAAAATTTTGGGGCCCAATTCCAGATTACTCTCCAAAATGGTTGGATTGATTCACAATTCCTCCAGCAATGAATTAGTGTTCCAATTTTTCCACATCCCCTCCAACATCTATCACTTTTCCCTTCTATCATTTTGGCCAATCTTGTAAGTGTACAATGATATCTCAGGCTTGTTTTAATTTGCAGTTCTCTAGTCAATAATGATTTAGAATATTTTTTCATATGACTATAAATTGTTTTGATTTCTTCATTGGAAAACTGCCTAAAATTTTAAAAATATTTATTTATTTTTAATACACATTGCTTTATAATCATGTTGGATGAGAAAAATCAAAACAAAAGGGAAAATCATGAGTGAAGAAAAAATAGAAAAAAGAGGTGAACCTAGCATATATTGATTTACATTCAATCTCCATAGTTCTTATTCTGGATTCGGATGGCATTTTCTGTCCAAAGTCTATTGGGATTTCTTTGGATCACTGAACCGCTGGGAAGAACCAAATTTTTCATGATTGATAATCCCATATTCTTGCTGTTACAGTGTATAATGTATTCCTTATTCAGCTTGTTTTGTTCAGCGTTGAGTCATATAAATCTTTCCAAAATCAGCTTGTTTATTATTTTTTATAGAACAATAATATTCTATCACCTTCATATAACACAGCTTATTCAGTTATTCCCCAATTGATGAGCATAACTCATTTTCTAGTTCTTTGTTACCAGAAAAAGAGCTTCTTAAATACATTTTTGCACATGTGGTTCCTTTTCCCTTCTTTATGATTTCTTTGGTTTAGAGATCCAGCGGTGGCATTGATGGGTCAAAGGAATGCACAATTCGATAGCCTTTAGGCAAGTTGCTAATTGCTCTCCAGAGTGTCCCAGTTTCCCCAAATTCTCTCTATTATTTATCATTATCTTTTCCTGTCATCTTAGCCAATTTGAGAGGCATTAAGTGGTCTTCAGACTTGTTTTAATTTTCATTTGTCTAATCAATAGGGATTTAGAGCATTTTTAATATGACTATAGGTGGCTTTACTTTCATCATCTGAAAATTGTGCATATCCTTTAATTACTTATCAATTGGGGAATGACTTGTATTCTTATAAATTCGACATAGTTCTTTATATATTTTAGAAATGAGACCTATATAGAAAAACTATATACAGAAAGATTTTTCTGTAGCTTTATGTTTCTCTTTTAATCTTTTTTCTATTGATTTTGTTTGTGCAAATTTTTCATTTAATGTAATCAAAGTTGTTCATTTTGCCTTTCATAATGTTCTCTAGTTCTTCTTTGGTCATAAATTCCTCCCTTCTCCAAAGACCTGATAAGTAAATTATCCCTTGCTCTCCTAATTTGCTTATGGTATCATTGTTTTTGCCCAAACCATGTACTCATTTTGATCTTATTTTGACATAGGGTATGAGATTTAGATGAGATGTAGATGTATGCCAAGTTCCAGTTTTCCCAGCAATTTTTTGTCAAATTGTGAATTCTTATTCCAGAAGCTGTAATTTGGGGGGTTATCAAATATTAGATTACTGTAGGCCTAGACTATTGTGTGACTCTATTTCTTGGCCAGTACCAAATAGTTTTGATGACTATTGCTTTAAATATATCATCATATTATCTGCAAAGAGTGATAGTTTTATTTTCTTATTATCTATTCTAATTTATTTAATTTCTTTTACTTATTGCTAAAGCCAACATTTAATGTTGAATAATGGTGGTGATAATGTGCATCCTTGTTTAACCCCTGATCTTATTGTGAATGTGTCTAGCTTCTCTCTATTACAAATACCGATAGTTGATTTTAGGTAGATACTGCTTATTATCTTAAGGAAAACTCCTTTTTCCCATGCTCGTTTTTTTAAAATAGGGATGGGTGCTATATTTTATCAAAAGCTTTTTCTGAATCTATTGAAATTATCATCTGATTTCTGTTGGTTGTGTTATTGATAAAGTTCTTTATAGTAATAGTTTTCCTGATATTGAACCAGTCATGCATTCCTGGTAGAAAACCAGTGTGTGTGTGTGTGTGTATGTATGTATGTATGTGTGTGTGTATATATATATATATATATATATATATATATATATATATATATATATGTAATATTTACATATTTATTTATCATAGTGTATTACCCTGCTGATAAGTTACTATAATCTATTTGCTAATGTTTAATTTTTTTGAAAAAAAATTTTTTTGTATCAATATTCATTAGAGAGATTGGTCTGTAATTTTCTTTTTCTTTTTTGGCTCTTCCTGGTTTAAGTATCAGTAACATATTTGTGTCATAGGAAGAATTTGGCAGAACTCCTTCTTTACCTTTTTTTTCCAAATTGTTTACATAGTATTGGAATTAATTGCTCTTTAAATGTTTGGTAGAAGTCATTTGTGAATCCATCTGACCTTAGAGATTTTTTTCTTAGGGAGTTCATTGATGGCTTGTTCAATTTCTTTTTCTAAAATGGGACTATTTAAAAAATTTGTTTCCTCTTCTGTTAATCTGGGCAATTTATATTTTTGTAAATATTCATTAATTTCAGTTTGTCAGATTTGCTGCCCTATAGTTGGGAAAAATGATTCTTAATGGTTGTTTTAATTTCTTTTTATTGGTGCTAAGTTCACTCTTTTCATTTTTGATGCTGGTGATTTGGTTTTTTTTTTTTTTCTTTCCTTTTTCTCCTCAAATTAACCAAAGATTTATCTATTTTTTTGTTTTTGTATTTTTCATAAAATCCAACTTTTAGATTAGTTTTATTAAGTAGTTCAACAGTTTTCTTAGTTTCAATTTTATTAATCTCTCCTTTGACTTTCAGACTTTCTAATTTGGTATTTAATTGGGAGTTTTTAATTTGTTCTTTTTCTAGCTTTTTTAGTTGCATGCCCAATTCAGTGAGTTCCTCTTTCTCTATTTTGAGAAATAAAATTTCCCCTAAGAACTGCTTTGGCTGTGTTTTATAAGTTTTGGTATGTTGTCCTATATTGTCATTTTTTTGGATGAAATTATGAATTGTTTCTGTGATTTGTTGTTTATCCCATTCATTCTTTAGAATTAGATGATCTAATTTCCAATTAGTTTTTAGTCTATTTCCCCCTGGCCCTTTATTGAATATAATTTTTATTGCATTGTCATCTAAAAAGGAAGAATTTGCTATTTCTGCCTTTCTGCATTTGATTGTGAGGTTTTTATGCTCTAATATATGGTCACTTTTTGTATAGGTGCCTTGTATTGCCGAGAAAAAGGTGTATTCCTTTTTATCTCTAATCAACTTTCTCCAGTAGTTTATTGTTTAGCTATTTCTTCCTGTAACTGGCTTAATATGTTTTCAAAGAATTTTTATGCTCCTGAATTCTTAAAAAATTTTTTTATTAACATCTCATTGAATTAATTCCCTTTGTAATAGTTGATGTTTTATTTTTGGCATTTAAAAACATTATTCTTAGAAGGGGTATCTATACTTGAACATATTACCAAAAGGGTCCAGACACAAGAAAAGTTAAGAACCTCTGCTTTAAATAGCAAATTAAAATTTTAAGTCACATGGTGTATTTTTGGTTTAGTGTCACAATTAATTGGATTCCAAAGAGTGGAGAAAGGATTGAAGTGAGCTGGGAGGTAAAGGTTTAAAGTTTCTTTTAAACAAATCTGATTTAATGATATTCACAAGAAGATGTTATATTGGTGGTAAGCAGTCCTTGGTATTAGTCCAATTCAAATCATGATCCAAGGGTCTAAATGTTCCCATCGATGCTATGTTTTCTGAAACAAAGATGATTAGTATTCAGCACATGTAATAAGAATACTTTTTTGCAGTGCATTTTGTATCTTTCAGGACTCCAAATAGAGTTCAAGTGTAAGAAAAGGTTTAAGATGTCATATGATATTTAAAGGATATATTTTAGAAATGAAAAACAAAATTTCCTTATAGGAAAAAAGATGGCAGAGTGTAGGAAAGGAGAGATTTCCATAGTACAATAAAGAATTGGGTTACAAGATTAAAAAATGTTAAAAAATAAAAAAAATACAATAAAAAGAATTAGACTCCAACATAATAACATGATAATCAAATCTAAGATTTATACCTAATCTTGGAGTGATATTTGGATGCTTAAAATAATCCTTCTCCTCCCTTTTGTTCCTCTCTGTTCTCCTTTTTCTTCCCTGTAATGTCCAGACAAGCTTTCTGGAGGATCTCTGGATGGGCCTTGGTCTTGGGTAGAGAAGTGATGAAGGCGGGAGGGTCACCACGAGGCTGGTCAAGGATAGAGTCTGGAGTCTGAGTTCAAGCTCAAGCTTGAGCTCTCCAGTCCTCTCAGCCCTTAAATACTTTAGTATGATTACATCACTGCAGCACACTGAGCATATGCCAACTGTAGAACCATTACATCACCATATCACACTAAGTAAATGCCAACTAAAGTGATTACATCATTATATCACACTAAATATATGTGAACTAGAGAACCATTATATCATCAATCACACTGAGTAAATACCCTGCTGTAAGTATCCCTAGTTCAAGTATACCTTTCCCAGAGTTCCCCACTATCTGCGGTCCTCTACATCTCCCACTTACTTTTGTTTTAGGACACAGGTGGTCACATCCTCCCTGACTTCTCAGGAAGGGAGAACACTAAAGGGAAATGGGGAGACAAACCAGATATTATTAGCGGGATTTCTCTGAGCTGAAGGGTCTTAATTGAAACAAGTATACATAAATCCATCAGCATGGGAGGTATTACACAAGCACATAGTAATATAACACAGACTAGTAGTGATGTCACCTATAAAGAGTGCAAGCCTTTTTCAGATCTTTTATAATTTCCAGATCAAAAGGAAGGTATCTTCTCCTGGCTTGACATGAAGAGTCAAACTCTTTAATCACAGGGTATATTTCTATTTTCAAATCAGATGTATCCTGTTCTTCCTCTTTAGCTTTAACTAATGCCTTTTGTAATCGTGTCTTACAGTGTGGAAAAAGCTGCTGCATGGGTGGTGCTGATGTTGTCACTACCCTTCCCACTCGTTCTCCTCCTCCCTCTTCCCATGAGGGTGAAATTGAGGGAGAACGGTCAGGAGATGGAGAATGCTCTAAGGGCGCCTGCTCAGGTATAACTGAGCTGTGAAAGTGAGAAGCACTATACTCTTTAAGCTCATCAGCACTGTACTTATCTCCTTCTTCGCCCAACTCTCCATGCCTTTCAGCTACTTTATCAGTACCATCCCCCTGCTGCTCTTTCTACTCACACTTCCTTGTCTGGCTGTCCACATTAAAATTTTTCCTTTTTCTAGAACTTGTGGGATTCTTTAAAGCCAATTGTATTATATTATACATAAGGAATGTTCCCTCAAGAATGGAATCAGGACCTATAACTTTATAATATTCAATTAGTTCGCTCCACTATTTTTCCACATCTCTGTCTCTAATTTTTCTTCCTTAGAGAGCCAAGGAGACATGCACTCAAATATATTTGAGTCTGGTGATCTGCTTCCATGTCACCAACAAACCTTGATTCTCTATTAACCTAATTATGCATGCTACATACTCTCCTCAGGATGGGGGAGGCTCTTTTCTTAGTATTTGCCCCATTTCAGCTGAAAAACAAAAGTAACTAGTTCAGCCCTTACCAAGATTTCCCACTTGTCTATTTTTGTACTCATTCTATTTCCAGATCACAGGGACTTCTCCACTGAGCTTATGATGGTATCAGTCAAACTGCTGAATGTAGGTCCTTACATCCAGAGCCTCATGTCTAGAGCCCAATTTTTAGGGTCTTACACTTAGTGTCCCACGCTTGATTGCCAAAATGTAATGTCCGAACTATTCTTCTGGAGGATCTCTGGATGGGCCTTGGTCTTAGTGAGAAGTGATGAAGGCAGGAGGGCCACCACAAGGGTGGTCAAAAATGGAGCCTCGAGTGTGAGTCTGAGCTAGAGCTTTATCTCCAGTCCTCTCAGCCCTTAAATACCCTAGTATGATTACATCACTATAGCACACTGAGCATGTGTCAACTGCAGAACTATTATATCACCATATCACACTAAGTATATGCCAACTAGAGAACCATTATCTCATCAATCTCACTGAGTAAACACCCTGATGTAAGTATCCTTGTTTCAAGTATATCATTCCCAGAGTTTCCCATTATCTGCAGTCCTCTACACTCCCCCTCCACTCTCTTGGAGGGATTGGACCTTCCTGCAAAGGTTGCTGAGAAGTGTATGTTGAGGAAGGAGAACTGTAGCAACAGGATCCTGTTAGTGGAGCCCAAAATGATTTTGCCTTACAGCAGCTTAGACCTAAAAGTTTCTGTGAAGTAGGAGTTTCTTCCCTTTCTTCTCCTTATGGGACAAAGCCTTGTTTGCTCTTTGTTAATTATGGTCCTTATGGGAATTACTTGATAATCTAAGTAGTCCTCAAATCATGACTTTATGTTTTGTCCATTTTTAAGGCTGATCTTTCTGTAGGCATCATAAGTACTTCTCTCACCTTGAATGGCCAGACTGTTTGAAGGCATTTTGCACAAGAGACGAGAAAGGCTTGTTGTTGTTGTTGTTATTGTTTTGGCTTAATACAGTTGAATCCAATGAGCATTTATTAAGTACCTGCTGTATGTACAAGACACTTTGCTAGGGAAAAATGTTTATTCCCTCTCCCTCAAATTATCACATATACAGCTTGTATATGTGCAAGCTGTATATGCATGCTAATTCCTCATGCCTCCCTTTAGAATGCAAACTCCTGGCCATTAGTTTTCTCTTGTACATACAACAGGTACTTAATAAAAGCTACTTTCTAGTACTTTCACCTTTGAGGTTATTTTACTTTAACTCTTTAATATATCTAGTTTTTGCATCTTAGAAAGTATGTTCCTGGAGGCCAGGGACTGCTTCTACCTTTCTTTCTATCCTCAAAACAGCAAAGTACCTGGCACATAGTAATGGTTTAATAAATACTTGCTTGTTGATTGGGAAGGTGAGTAAAGATCTGGAGTTAACTTGTGAAGGGCTTTGAAAGCCAAGCTGAGGAATTAGTATTTTATGTTAGGCAGTTAGAGTGGTTCAGTGCTTAGAGTATAGGTCTTTGCCTCAAGAAAACTTGAGCTCACATCTGGTTTAGATGTGAAGTTTTTAGTTTGACACTGGTCAATTCCTGAATTTCTATTTGCCTCAGTTTTCTAATCTGTAAAATAGAAGCAATAATAGCACTTACTTTCCAGGGTGGTTGTAAGGATAAATTGAGATGATATTTTGTAAATCATAAAGTTTGCAAATCTTAAAAGTACTATCTAAATATGAGCATTACCCTAGAAGCAGTATGGAGCTATTGAGATTTTCTGAGTGACAGAATTAATGTTCAGATGGTGTGTTAAGTCCTTACAAGTATACATTATTCATGTCCTTTTACACCCCAAGAAGAAAATGAGATTGTAGTATTGAATCTCTGATCTAAACAAGTGCTACAGACTTTTAGTAACAAGCTAAATGTTACCAGGAAAGAAAGGGAGTTTATTGTTTTCTTCAAATGAAATTTTTTCATTTCCACAAATTTTTTCATTGCCTATTCAGTTGACCAGTGGCAACAAAGGTAAAAAAAAGATTGTTTATTATATTGGACTGTAGTAAAGAAGGTGAAACAATAATTATGCATTAAATCTAACCTTTTAAGGCAGAGAAGCAAGAGGCTACAAGTAAAGATAAATATTTCTTTAAGCTTGTTGTAAATTAGTTTGGGCAAGCTGGTCTCCGAATTAGTTTGGAGAGAAGGGACCTAGGTCAGACGATGAGGTGTTTCAGCTGTGGTATTTTGCAAGACTCTTTTGCGCTGGGTCCAGATGTTAGATTGGGAACTCAGCTAATTGGTTAAATCTGTTCCATTGATTGGCAAGTTATACTAGATTTAGTAGATCTGGGGACTAACGTTTTTCAGCTCTCATGTATTTAGTTGACTTGCTGTATGACCTTGGGGGGTAGGATAGGCTGGGATGGGGAATCTTTAATTTCCCTGGGTCTCAATTTCTCCGTCTTAAAAAAAGAACACTTTATAATGTTTTTCATATGTACACATCACAAGCTATAATGAAACAATCTCCATAAAATATACTTATTGTTGGGGTGGGGGAAGGTTATATTATTGGGAGAGTCAGTATAACCAATTTAACAAATGAGGGCCTAAAGCTATTTTGGCAAGTTATCTGCAGAAGCAACATTCTGATTAATTAGGTGTTTGTTTTTTAAAATACATAGTGGAACCTTACAGAAACACTATTGCTATAGAACACAATTCTATAAAAGATTGACTTATTTTGGTCTTCATTCAAGGGGGTTTATTATCGAAAGACCTCATTTAAAAGTGCCTTTAACTATAAAGTTTCAGGATATACTAAAGATGGCATTACAGAAAGGCTCAAAGGCAATATAGATTTGGTTAACACTATGTAATTCCTATACTATATATTCTTAGAGTGTTGATATATAAAAGAAAGATCTGTCTTCCATAAGGAGGGGAATCTGGGATTCCAAGAACTTTTGGAATTTAAAAACTTCTTAAAGATATAATCATAGCTTGTGCTTATATAGTACTTCATAATATTCAAAACTTTTTTTACACAACAAACTTAACAGATATGTAAGGCATTTATTCAGAATTTAGGTTAAATAATACAACACTACACAGGATGCCTAAACTCCACAGTATGCCTTAGACAGTTTCAAATCACAGCATTTTTGAACTAAAAGGGATATTAGAGATATTTGGTTGAGCTCTGTTATTTCACAAATAGGGTAAATCACAAATGAGGTTGTGAGTTACCCAAAGTCACATAGATAATGATGGAAAGTAGGTAACTCAGAAATCCCATCCCTGATTCCCTGTCTAACCTTTTTTCCAGTTTGTTTTGTTGGCACTCATTTTAAATCTATGCTTTTTGCACATATTTTCTTTAATAACAATGGCCTCTTTACTATGGGATATATGGATGCTTAAGGAGGACCAGCATATCTGGCATGAGGGCTTGCCAAATCCTTTTCAGGGTTACTCATCCACCTTTGGTTATCTGGCACTTTTCACTTTTGGCTCTAAGGAGCTGTAGCATAATGGCCACATCCTGGCAAACTATTTTGGCAGAAACTAAAGCAGATTGAGTGTAATTGTTGAGCCACAAACCCATTGGTGAGTTAAGGGTACCCCAGTATGTGGTGACTTCCCCTGTGAAATGGGCGAATAACAATTTGTTTCAATATCCATGACGGTGGCTGAAGCAAGCATGGTGGAATGTTTAGCGCTTAGTGGACGTTGAAGATGCTATGGACCTTCATTGGATGCCAGGGCCATCCCACTGTATCTTGGTCTTCCTGATTTTTGCCAGTCTTTCTGACTTTTGTTTTGCTCTTGGACTTTGATGAGCCTGGAAGAGAAAATGAAGCTGAGGACTTTGTGCAATTCTGCTTCTCTTTAATCCAATTCATATACAAGTGAAGACATCGCCATATGATGTCATTGGTCTTCTTTGAAAACAGGACAAAACAGTAATATTATACAATGATAAGGAAATTGGAAGTGGAATATCTAAAGAGATGGACCATTTAAAAATTATCCATCTAATACATCTATAGCATGTTTGCTTTTTAGGTGTTACCAGTCCAGAAGCTGTGGATGCCCTCTTGTCTGAGATGTTGTAGAACAGAATTGTCAAATTCTGGGGCAAAACTCCCTGAGTCTGAAGCAGATTAAAATATAATTTGGAAATGTTTAACAAATTAAAAAAACAATACAATATAGATAATGCTGATTTATGGTTTCTAAATCAATGTGAGAGCCAGGACATCTTTTTCCTATTTGAATGTGATATCACTGTTATAGAAAGAATTTTAATGAGTTCTTCTTGGTCCTTATCCTTCTTGATTATTTTTATCTGTTGGTTCTCTTCCTGTTTGATTCCTCCTTCTTAGTTTTCTTTGCTGTATGTACATCCATGTCACCCTCTCCAACAATTGGTTTACACTAAGGTGTCCTCTTTCTCTCTTCCCCTAGTAACTTCATCAACTTATTAATTTATCTACTCTCTCTGTACATATGATCTCATATCTGTAGATCCAACCCTAATCTCTCTCCTGATTTACAATCTCAAAACACTAGCTGCCTGTTGGAAATTGCTAGCTGGATGTTCCAAAGGCATCTCATTAGGTTTTTATTTTCAAAATATATGCATAGATAGTTTTTAGCATTCACCCTTGCAAAATCTGATATTCCAAATGATTTTTTCTCTCTTCTTTCTCTTACCCTTTTCCCTAGATGGCAAGTAATCCAATATATGTTAAACATGTGAAGTTCTTCTATACATATTTTTACAATTATCATATTGCACAAGAAAAATCAGATCAAAAAGGAAAAAATGAGAAAACAAAATGCAAGCAAACAATAACCAAAAAAAATGGAAATACTATGTTGTTATCCACACTCAGTCTCCATAGTCCTTTTTCTGGATACAGCTGGCTCTCTCCATCACAAGACCATTGGAACTGGCCTGAATCACCTTGCTATTTGAAAAGAGCCATGTCCATCAGAATTGATCATCACATAATCTTGTTATTGTTGTATAACATGTCCACTTGGTTCCACTCATTTCACTCAGCATCAGTTCAGGAATGTTTCTCCAATCCTTTCTGAAATTACTCTGATGATCATTTCTTACAGAACATTAATATTATGTTACATTCATATACCATAATTTACTCAGTCATTCTCCAAGTGATGAACATCCACTCAGTTTCCAGTTCCTTGCTGCTACAAACATTTTTGTACAGGTGAATTCTTTTCCCTTTTTTATGATCTCTTTGGAATACAGGCCCAGTAGAGACACTGATGGATCAAAGGATATGCACAGTTAGCCCTTTGGGCATAATTCCATATTGTGCTCCAGAATGGTTGGATCAGTTCACAACTCTACCAACAATGTATTAGTGCCCCAGTTTTCCCATATCCCCTTCAATACTCATCATTATAATTTCTTGTCAACTTAGCCAATCTAAGGGGTATGTAGTGGTATCCCAGAATTGTCTTAATTTGCATTTCTTTGATCAATAGTGATTTAGAACATTTTTCATATGATTAGAAATGGTTTTAATTTTTTATCTGAAAATTAGAGAATGTCTTGTATTCTTATAAATCTGACTCACTTCTCTATATATTTTAGAATATAGATCAGAAACCTTTATCAGAAACCTTAGATGTGAATTCCCGCCCGCCCCCCAGTTTACTGCTTTCCTTTTAATTTTGTCTTGTTTTATTTGTACAAAAACTTTTTAACTCAGTTAATGGAAATTATCCATTTTGCATTCCATAATGTAGTTTAGTTCTTCTTTGGCCACACATTCCTTCCTTCTCCACAGATCTGAAAGGCAGAGTATCCTTTGTTTTTCTAATTTGCTTATCTTTATGTCTGAATAGTGAGCCTATTCTCATTTGAACTCAAAATATCCAAAGAAGACCCTTCCTTCCCTAATACTTGAAGGATCATTATCCTTCAAGTTTTCTAGAACACAGTCTTGATATCATTTTCAATTTCTCACTCTCATTCACCCCACATATATAATCATCTGCCAAATCTTTTATTCATTCCTTCTACTTCTGCTATATTTATCTTGAGTCTTTTATCTGAAAATCAAATTTTCCACTAAGCTTTCATGTTTTTATCAAAAATACCTGAAAGTTCTCTAATTCCCTTCTCTTGTGTGAAGGATTATACTGGGTATGGGGATTCTTGGTTGTAATTCTATCTCCTTTGCTCTCTAGAATATCATATTCCAAGCCTTCCAATCCTTTAATGTAGAAGCTACTAAATCTTATATTATCCTGACTGTGTTATCTGATAGTCATGATTTTGAAATTATTTCTTTCTGATTGCTTGCAATTTACTCTGTAACTTGGAAGCTCTGGAATTTGGCTATAATATTCCTGGGAGTTTTTATTTTGGGAATCTCTGTTAGAGGTATTTAATGGCTTCCTTCAATTTTTATTTTAACCTTCTGGTTCTAGAATATTAGGGCAGTTTCCTTAATAAATTCGTGAGAAATGATATCTAGACTATTTTTTGATCATGGTTTTTATGTAGTCTAATAATTCTTAAATTATGTGTTCTCAATCCATTTTCCAGGTCAGTCTTTGTTCCAATAAGATATTTCACATTTTAGTCTATTTTTTTGATTTTCTTTGATCATTTCTTGATGTCTCCTGGAGTAAATAACTTCCATTTGCCTTTTAAAATAATGCTTTTAAAGGAGTTTTTCTCTTCAGTGAATTTTTGCATATCTTTTCCCATCTGGTTGATTGTACTTTCAAAGGAGATTTTCTCTTCAGTGGATTTTTGTGCTGCTTTTACCTTTGTGTTTTTTTTTTTTTTTTTTTTTTTTTTGAGGCATTATTTTCTTCACTATCTTTTGTCCTTCTTTTACCAAGCTATTGACTCTTTCACCCCACAATTTTCTTGTATCACTCTCATTTCCCCCCCTCTATCCTATTCAATTTTGGAAATTTTTTAATGATCGCTTCAGGAATTCTTTTTGGGCCTGAAACCAATTTACATTTTTCTTTGAGGCTTTGCACAAAGCAGTTTGGACTTTGTTGTCTCCTTCTGAGTTTGTATTTTAATTTTCCCTGTCACCACAGTAACTTTCTATGATTAGGTTCTTTTTTTCTGTTGTTGTTTGTTCATTTTTTCCAGCCCATTTCTTGACTTTTAACTTCATGTTAAAGTAGTATTTTGCACTTAGAGTGGAGGGGTCTCTGTTCTAAGTTTTTGGTTTTTCATGCTATTGTTCAAAGCTAGTTCTGGCATCCTGTAAGTTTTCAGTGCTTCTAAGATGATATGGTTCAAGGAGAGGTTGGGGCACTGTTCTTCTGACTTATGCTCTGATCTGTGAGTAACCACAAATACCCATCACAATGCAACAAAATCCTGTACCCAGTGCCAGAAAAGGGATCCTTATACTTTCCTTCTGACAAATTGTCTAATTACCTTATGATCTGTGGAGTGGAGCTCTAGAAGTCACTACTTCTGATTTAGTTGTCCCAAAAGCCTAAATATCAATGCTCAATATTGCTGGCTTGCTGAGGAATTTAAAAACAAAATAGACCAAATGGTAAAAGAAGCACAAAAATCCATTGAAGAAAACTCCTTAAAAAAGGAGAATTGGCCACATGGAAGAATATGTTCAAAAATTCATTGAAGACAACAACTCATTAAAAATCAGAATTGACTAACTAGAAATGTGCCTGTGCTAGACTGTACTCCATACTTAGGCTAGTGTGACAGTCTTTTCCTGCCAACCTCCTCAGTTTTGGTCTGGAAAAATTCTTTCATTCTATCTTTTTTTGGGTTCTGACACTACAGAATTCATTTTTAGGCATTATTTTAAATTGTTTTGAGAGGGATTTGAGAGAGTTCAGGTGATTCTCTGACTTAATTCCACTAACTTGGCTTCAATCTCCTCTCCCATTTGTGGTTTTATAAGTCAATACATGGCCCTGCTGGAACCATCTCTATTTGAATAGAATTTGCCCATGTCAAGGTGGCCAGATCTCATGGATCCAAATCTAGACACTGCCATTGTTCATACTGAAGTTTCATGGATTCATGAACATTTGATCTTGAGGAATTGTACTCACAATCTTCTTTTTAATCTCTCCTATCATATGGGAATTAAGCATTTTAAAATTTATTTTTGTACCTTCCATTAAGCCTTGCTTAAGACTTCATAGATTTTCATGGAGAGAGGGAATGAATAAATGACATATGAAACTTAGTTTTGAGGGGATTGGATGGGAGAGTTTTATACTTAGTCACTTGTGTATTCTTTGTCAAACACTGAAAGATAATCATGGCTATGAAATAGGAAGTGGCAGAAGTAAGTGTAGGATAAAATAAGAAAACTTTTAAGTTCATATTAAATTAAATTTTGTATTTATGGACTTAAGTCAGCAAGCACCAGCTGCTACTGGGAGGGAGGGAACAAAAGATGAGCCAGAAAAGCAATTAGTGATACTAAAATATATGCTTCCATGCAGAGAAAGTGTGCCTATATGGCATTGAGAAATCCCAAGACTGATTTCAGGCCTTCCTAAAAGGAAAGGAATCCACTGAGCCGTGGAAAAGGAAGGTAAAGAATATCCAATGTTTTAACCAAGTGTCCTATTAAGAGTATTTCCATTGCTCAGCTCTTAGATCTCATAACTAATAATGATAAACAGAGATTTCAGCATCTCTCTGTATGCATGTATGGGAAAAGCAGAAAGTATTTGGTATCACATCTGTAGGCACTCACAGAATATGACAAACCAGTCTTGTAAGTTACTACAAACTCTGCAGAAAGAGAAAATTAAGCCTCCACATGGGACCCATCCTTACTGCTTCAGATATAAGGTGCTACCAACATGGATAACTTTAAATCTTTCCAATTTTAGATCCAACTTGGAAACTAGTGCTAAATATATTAAATTTGACTTGATGTAAATGGAAAAACTTCCTTACAATTAGTAAATTCCAAATTGGAATGGGTTACCTTGGGAGTTAGTGAGTCTTCCTTTTTCAGAGGTCTTAAAACAAAGGTTGGATGGCCACCAGTCAGGTGTTAGAATATGTTCTTGTTTAATGTACAGATTGAACTGAGTAGCTTCTGAGCAGTTTTCCAACTCTGAGATTCTGTTTACCAAGACCTATCATTTGTCTTCAAAATGTAAATGTCTCATCCTCGCCATTACTTTTATTACCAACCTGATCCTAAACCTTTTTATTTCTTGCCTTGATTACTGAAAAATGCCCATTTTTTTCTACCTTTATTATGTCCTGCACACAAATTAGATCATTCTTTCTGACATGCAAAGCTTTTCAATCTTTAATCAAAAGTTTCCAAGGTCCTTCTGTGCCTGCAGTATAAAGATGGTTTTTTTTTTCCCTCTGGCAATGAATTTGAAATTCAAATCCAGCTTTGATTACCTATCAACTTTGGCTTTGGGCAATTCATCTAACTTCTTTCTGCCTTAGTTTCCTAAACTATAAACTAATGATAACAATAGTCTCTATCTCCCAGGTTGTATGAGGAACAAATGAGACAATGTTTGTAAAGTACAACGTCTGGCACATAGAAGGCATTTAACAAATACTTGTTTGTTTCTTTCCTTCCATCTCTTTTCATTATTTCCCTAAGATACACAAAGGGAGGATAAACAAAGCTTGGGGCTAGGGCTTGTCCCTAGAATAGAGATAAAATATCTATACACCTCCTCTACATGTATCTCTTTCCAAGCATTGCAGATAGAATCTTCTTGCCCTTTCTGATTCTCATTGTGACTTTCAGAGAAAACCCTTAACAAATAACAAAAGCCCATTCTATCATCTCATATTGTTATTCAGAGAACATTGTCATGTATACCATATCAAGAAAGTATATATTTTTAACAAAAGAAATTATATTCATGAATGTCCATTGTTTTTAAAATTTTTTTTTCTTGTAAATTATTTTTTGGTTCTCTGCTGCCACCTTATTTATTTTATTCTCCCCTCCCTCTTTTTATCCCTCTCCCACTCAAGCTATAATTAAGTATTCCTATATGGCATTTGAGAAAGCCCAAGACTGATTCCTGCATTTGTAGACAGAAGACAAGACTGAACTCTACATATGTATACATAATGTAGCTATATCCATACATATACACATTCACACACACCCCTCCCCTTACATATATACACGTCTTTCCTATCCTTGTTTACTCTTTAATTAAATTCTGCTCCATACCTTGTCTTATTATTACTTAACTTCCCTCCACCCAAGCATCCCTCTCTTGTTTTCTTCCCTCAGCCCT